>NC_071119.1:4225000-4260000 GCF_024256425.1 Clarias gariepinus
GAGAACGGCTCAGGTTTTTTTTTTTTTTTTTCTCTGGAAAGAAAAGTCTGTCCGATATAGCCGCCTTTTCAACACTTGGAAACCGTGAGAGCGCTATCCGCCCTCTTCCACATACATGCATAAAACCATGATTGGGATGGTAATATATACACACACATACACACACCATATATATAATATTTTCCTGCCCTCACTCAACCATTTTTTTTAAGTTGGTGTGGAGTTGGAGAATACGGGCGAGAGAGAGGCTGGCGCACACTTTCTTTTTGGTTTCACGCTCAGCACTACTTCATCATTCAGCACTTATGAAAAAGCTGCAGTTTAACTTTTTTGATGTAAAAGCAGGTAGCACAGATTGTGTGTAAAAAAAACAAACAAACAAGAAATGACACATTAGGTAGAATTTGCATTACTCACAGGTATAAAAAGTAGCACAAATTAGTCCTCAGTCTCTCTCTCTCTCTCTCTCTCTCTCTCTCTCTCTCTCCTCCATTGTGTGTATATAATAACTCGCCACAGACATTTCATAGGATTATCAGAGATACCCACGACCGTCCCCTGCCTCGACCTGTGTGTGTGTGAGTGAGCGTAATAAACGGTTACATCCTCAAGCTGTCGTAGCTCGCAAACCCGTAGTGTCTTAACTGCAGATGCCTTTCAGCCGTTCTCCAGCATCGTCCCGTCCCGCGCTGGCGATATGTCCGCCGGTAGTCCCATTACGCCGTTCCTCCTCTCGTTTGTCTCGGATCACTTTACTAAACCAGGCGTGTTTTTTTTCGTTTTTACTTTATAATGTATGTATTTTCCCTCCTGCTTGGTACAATAGCAGTTACCTCATTTTTACTATTTATGGTGTTTTTTTTTTTTATTTTTATTTTGCTAAACGAATACGAGAGCTTCTGATCCTTTTTTTTTTTTTAAATGGGTTTTAATTTGTTTGTTTTCCATTAAAAATACAATTGTATCGTTTAACATGTAGTTTCTTATGTATAATATCTGTAACCAAAATCATTTGAAGGCTTGATATAAAAATTTTTAACAAACATTTGTACATTTTCTATGAGAGTTATTACTAGTAACACTTTACTAAGTAGTGCAATGATTTATTTTTTTTCCCTCTCTGTCCCTGATTCCCAGTCGTTTGGATTTTAAAGGGTGGTTCAGTAATAAATGTATAATGTTCTCTTCCACAACCTGACTTTTTTACCCCCCTTTTCTTTTCTGACATAAATTTTCCTTCATACACCTGCAACAGAGAAAAAACTTAACAAAAACAATATTAGTTTGTTGAAAAATATTGACTTGTTTTAACTGAATGTTTTAGCTCAAATTGAGCTTAATATTTAATTTTTTATTTAAAATCGTAATAAGTTGTGACCAGCAGAGGGCGACATTTTGTAGTTTATCGTTACAGAATTCCAGTCCCAGACAGATGAACCTGCACTCTGTACTTTCAGTGTTAATAATTTGACAGGAACAAACAGTAAAAACAAACAAGAAAAACTCAAAACAACTTTAAATCGATGGAAAGAAATAACTTGACCAGGTTCACACGTCCTCAAAGTCCTGAAGTGCAAATCGTGTTCGGAAATATAAAAGGAAAGTGAGTGTTTATTGTATTTAAATATTAATTTACAAAGCCAACACCTCAGGTTCACACACACACACACATACTGCTCAATGTTTTATTCATGATCCTCGATGGTTTTAGTGCGCAGGTCTACCTCAGGCCCTGTCCAGCCCCATGTCGCAGCTCCACCACAGGCCTCATTGAACCCATTAGAGCAATTCCCAGTTTGCAGACGGTGGTGATCTCACTAGTTAGTAGGGGCAGGTCTCACTGGACCACGTGGTGCTGCTCCACCACAGGCCTCATCAGCTCTAGCACTGGGCTCGGTTTGTCCCAGGGCATATGGTGTTGAGTTACACCCACCTCCAGCGGACACACAAGTCTGGTTGAGTTCTATCACTGATTTTACTGGACTGAATGGTGCAGCTTCACCCGAGGCCTCATAGAACCCATTAGAGCAATTCCCAGTTTACAGACGGCATAGATCTCACTGGGCAGGTCTCACTGGACCATGTGGTGCTGCTCCACCACAGCCCTCATTAGCTCTAGCACAGGGCTTGATGGGTCCCAGGACATACGGTGTTGAGCCACACCTACGTACAGCTGACACACAAGTCTTGTTGAGCTCTATAACAGAGTTTCACTGGTCCACAAAGTGCAGCACAACAGTAAGCCTCACTGAATGTCATAGAATAGCTCTATCTCGGGTCTCTCCGTGTTCCATGGTGCGGCTTCACCAGAGGCCTAATTGAACCCATTTGAGCAATTCCCAGTCTGTAGAGGGCAGAGATCTCACTGGACCACATGGTGCAGCACAACGCTAACCCTCACTGGGTCCCATGAAGCAGCTTAACCTTGTTGTAAATAAAAATAAAATCTGGATCTAACTAAAGTGTTGGATGACAAAGGAATCAGGAGACTCAGAGCCAGGTTTCAGATGGAGGAGATAGTTTTATTTTATCAAGCCTGGGCAGCCTGGGCAATGAAATCCAAACATAAATGGCAAAACGCCCATTTTATACTAAGGAAGCCTTAAAATAATAAGAGAAAAATACAAGCAAGGTCACAAACATAATGTTAAAGAAAATTAAAAATAAATCCCTCAACCTAACACAGCAATAAGCACTGATTTACCATTGGTTGGAGTAGGGCAGCAGATTTTATTCACAGCTCCACTACTGGTTTACTGATAACTCCATCGCATCACCCTAACTCTCCTTGGGTCTAATATCACACCTCTATGAATTCCTTTTATGGACGAGTAGATAAGCTTCACCACAGGGATCAGTGCTTCAATTGATCAATTTAGTCTTACAAGATACAAGTAATTCCCAGATTGTACCCAAAACTACGGCAGCATCATTGAGCCAATGGGGAGCCACTACCATAGACGGCTGGATTCTATGGTGCTCACTGAGCCCTGTGGTGCAGCTCCACCACTTGCTTCACTAGACATTTTGACAGAGCTTCACCTGTTTCCAAAGCAGTGCATATGAGAACAGCTATGCTTTTATAAATATATATATATATATATATATATATATATAGATAAATATTACCTTTTAAAGGTTAATTATCAAGTCCCTGGGTGTCCGTACATCTCCATCGGTGCCTGCCAGGCTTTCCTCTCTTAGGAGAAGTGGCCTCTACGTATAGGTTTCTTTTCTATTCTGATATCCAGCAGAGGCTAAATTTAGCCATGTTTAACAATGTTGTGTAATTAGGTCAAACTTACTCATGCACCGCCTTCAGACATTTTACTAATACACAGTTTACTTTATAATCCTACTTTCGCTTATTCAAAAGGCTCGAAGATGTCCCAGTCGGCAGTGAAGCAGCTAACACTTGATCTTGATTTATCATAATGTAGTACTACTGATTGTTTTTTTTTTAAACAGCTATATCTACACCATGTAAAATTTGCTCATTTTAATTAGCTTAGTCCTACAGGCTATAAAATCGAAGCTCATTTCAACCATGTTTAAAACAACACAAGAGCCAAATGACATAATGAGGTCATACTGACTCCGAACAGGAGCTTGGGAGCTCACCAGACTTTGGACTTATTTGCCTTTGGGTGGAAAATTGAAGGACGTAACCTTGGGTGAATTCCTTAAAGACGTCTGTGAGGGAAGCGGCGTTGTGGGTTTGGAATAGGTAGTGAGGTGAAGTGATGAAGCTAGCCAGCTACTTTCCCGCTTTGAAATGAGAATATGTTCAATTCAGGTTCAATTCATTTTTTTTGTGTGTGTGTTGCGGATACCCAAACTTTGAGACTCCTCTTACATAACCCTTTCCCCTCGTATATTGCTCAAATCTACAAACTGCTGCATGAATTCAGATTAATATTTTATTCATGAGTGGCTTGTGCAGTTCAAGAGACAACCGAACATGGCTTCAGGGTATTATGAGACTTTTCAATCAGGTCCAGATTGGGGGGAATCTGTTCTATGGTCTACAGCATTTAAAAACGTAAAGACTGTTTGGGGAACAGACTATATCCCCCCAAAAAACAGCTGATTTTCAAGCAGTAGTGTACACTTCTGGGCAAGGAAGTCAGATGGTCTGTGTGTTTTAGGGATTCTCTAGTGTCCTGCTTATGCAATCCGTCCCCTAATCCGAGAGGAGCAGATGCAGAGACAATACTGTATAGTATGCAGCTAGTATAAAGTAATAAGTATATACATTTCCTCATAAAGTGTAGGGGACAACTCAGCTATGAATAATTATGCTAAACATAGCTTACATCTGTTGTGCTAAATATTTGTTCTGGGCCTCTTTCATCAGGTAATTTTTTTTTATACTGTATATATTTTGGGAACCCCCCCCACCCAAAAAAAATGTTGCCAGAGAAAGAGAGTAAGGGATGATAGTTAAGTAGAATTCCACCCCAGGCCGATGTACTGTGCTCATATCATATGTCACAGAGACGGAGAGACGTCTCGGATTATATAAGGATGCCGTATTCCTTTCTGCAAAACCAGGCTTTGCACCCTCCTCATGCCAGCCAACTGTATACACAACCACACACACACACACACTGTCTCTGTCAGTTTCGGTTTATAAAACTGCAGAGATGGATAATATATAACCATGTTTTGTACTTTTCTTAATTCAGTGTTAAAAAAACAAAAAGCAAAATATGGAGTCTTTATTAGTAAAGAAACGTAAAAATGTCAGCCAGTGTCTGCTCTAATGCCACAACATTCAGCAAATGGTCAAAATGGCACTGACCCAAAGGAACGGCCCAATGTTGACAAAATGAATTTGGAGGCTAAAATTCTCCCTGCCTCGGTGGCCCCACATTGCCTCATAAGATAGAATGATGTTGGCATATAGCTGTGGCCCAATGAAGTGGTTGATGTTAGCCCGATGTCAGCAAGGTGTATTTAAAGGTAACTCAGCTCAGCATCTGGTGAGCTGACACTGTTGATATCCAATCAAATGGCTGATGTTTGATTACTATGTGAAAAAAAAGGTGAACAGCTTTACTGACACGACAATGACTCGAAGGACAGACATACTGTTTATTGGCACAAATTGGACCAAGCTAAATAGCTGACTTTGGTACTGGTGGTCCAACATCAGCACGTAAATTTACCACATCCATATTGGCTGATGTTCTCCAACAGCACCCCAACCATATGGCTGATGTTCGCCCAAACTTGTCACCCAATCTTACCCCAAGTTTATGGACAACTTTGTTTCAAAATTATCGTTCAACCATACATATGAAATTGGCCCAAACTTGTTGTCCTACCTTAGTCTGACTATTTGGATGATGTCACAACTTTGTCATCCAATCTTACCCCAACCATATGGGTGACATTGTCCCAAACTTGTCACTTAACCTTACAGCCGAGTTGGCCCGATCTTGTTGCCCAACTTTAGTCTGACCATACAGCCGATGTTGGCCCAAACCTGTCGTCCAACCTTACCCCAACTATACAGCTGATCCGGTCCAACCATGTCACCCAACCATGCAGCCAATGTTGGTCCAACCCTGTTGTCAACATTACCCTAACCTCACAGACAACTTCATCCAACCTTGTTGTCCAGCCTTACCCTAACCATATGGCCAATGTAGGACCAACCTTTTTGTCCAAACTCACCTCAACCATACAGCTGACATTGGCCCGACTTTGCTCTGGTGGCCCACCACTGATCTCCGGATGGCTATTATACAAGTTCCAGAAGAAAAGGACAACTTTATTTTTTGAGAATGCATTTTCTAAAAACTTTTAATTCCTCTAAGTAAATTGCCAATGCCAAAATATTTCTTAATGGGTGTGTAGGTTAATACTCTAATTAGTACTTTAACATTAGAGAAGGTAAGCTGTTGGATTTTCTATCCTAAACGGAAAGGAACACCGTAGGAGGAAAAAACTCTGTGAACTTCAGGATGAAATAGAGTGTTTGTGAGAGACCCGGTGAAACGGAGCACTCTTCTAAAGTGATTTGTGATGTTGAGAACACACTGTTCTGACCCAATCACGTCTCATCTCTTTTTCATAGCATGACACACACACACACACATTTGAATCTTTTAGTTTTTAGGACAAAAGTCGAATAAAGGTAAATAGTTCCGATAAAGATGAGAATATTCACATATTTCTGCTACATCTACATCTGTAGCATCTTTGCATGTTTATTGTGTAATTCGATGATTCACGCATCTCGCTCAGACACCCTCGCACATATGCTAGCTGCATAATGAAGAAACGAACAAACGCTCTCGTTTTAAGCGCTAATAATAATGACCTGATACAAACGTGAGGGGAAATGTTTGTTTTTTTTCCTCCTTGTTGTCTCTTTTTTCCCTCCGTTTCACAACAGGCTCAGATCTGACCGATCCGTTCCCAACCGCCTTCATCACACAAAGCTGTTATGAATGCTAATTAAATCATTACCCGAATTAATGAGCTTCGTTTAGAGCTTTTAAGTCTTAATTGGTTCTCTGATGTTAAAGAATCAGGCTCCTTCCTGTGATACGGGCCGTCGATGTGTGTTTTGCTTGAGAGCTTAAGAGGTGCTTCTGTATTCCGAGGATTAATTAAGTAAATCTACGCAAAACATAGCGCTCAAAGCATGCTTTAGTGTACGTACAGTATACACAAAAGCACGTCTGCACTCCTTGTCGTTTATAACTGAACCAGGCGGGTTGTTGATGGCTTGACACCATTCCTGATGTTCCCGCTCTTTTCGTGTCGGCTCTCTGAATTCCACGCCGCCTGAAACGTCTTCAGGCGTCTTTTTGCCGTGTAATCTTATGACTTATTCTTCAGTAAACACAGCACGCAGTAAACAGAGTGCGAGCTCAATGCTGAGAGCATGTGGCAGGGCATTCACACTGACTGAACAATGAACTTCAACAACCCCCCCCCCCAGTAACCTATCCCTTCCTCAAATCTTCCCATTGGCCAAGACTCGGCAGATTAGCGTATGACCCCTGGGGCGAGCCAATGAGATGCCGGACTGGACGCGTTCGCGTTCCCTTCATCCGTTCCACTCGGTCAGTATTAAAAGTTCAGGGTAGACTCGTGTAGCTTAAGCAACTGGAGAGAAGTTCATTAGACAAGACCCTGGAGGTGGAGGAGGAGGGGGTCAAGACAACGAGGCTGAAGACAGCACAGAGACTGGACTTAAAGGAAAAGGCAATGTGAGAAAGGGAGCGAGAAACACGAGAGCATGAAAGTGTAGAAAGAGAAATATAAATGTAAAAATGCTGTTTCTAATACTAAACATAACATCTGATTCTGCTGGTATTTCTGTTGCGGTCTCTCTCCACCGGTCTCTCTTTCTCGCCTCTCCTTGTTGCAGCGTCTCTCTACCATCTTACACTCTCTTTACACCTGCATGTCTCTCCTGCCTTTTTGTCGTCTCTATCTCCCTGTTGCACTCTCTTTACACCTGTATGTGTCTCTCTCTCCTTGTCTCTCTCTCTACTTTTATGTCTCTCTTTCTCCCACGTGCACTGTCCTTTGGTCTCTTTCTCTACCTGTATCTCTCTCTTTCTTCCTTTTGTACTGTTCTTACACCTGTACGTCTCACTTTCTCTCACATTTCTATCATACTCACACAGCTTGTATTTCTCTCCTTCTCTCTCTCTTCTGGTATCCCATCTGTAGCTCTCTCGCCATTTATACTGTACTGCCTCTCTGCTTATATATAATCTCCTTACCTTTATCTCTCTTTCTTTTTCTCTCTTCCAGTATCTCCCTACCAGTTGTGCCTTCTCTACTGTAACTCTCTCTTTCATACTCCCTGTATCTCTCCCTGTCTACATCTCTCTCTTTCTATCAACCCGTGTCTCTCTTTTCCAGTATCTATCCCTCCTTGTGTCATTCCTTCTTTCTCTCTTGCTGTATCTCTGTCAGTATCTCTTATGCCATGTAGCTCTCCGTATTTCTTGGTGTTTTTTCTGTCTCTCCTAGCACCATTCTTTCTTTTCCCCCCATCGCTTCCTTTAAGTCTTACTTTTAGGAGCTTCTTTCTGCATCACTTTCTTTTACTTTTCCCCCTGTTTCTCCAGGGATTTCCTGCTTTCTTCCACCCTGTCTCTCTTTTTCTATTTTCCTGTCTCTCCATGCATGTCTCTTTCTTTCCCTCTGTGTATCTCCCTGAGTGTTTCTTTCAACTTTTAGCACTTCCTGTTTTATCTCTCTCCCTGTCTCTCTCTTTGTATCTTTTATTTGTATCTATACCTCATTCTGTGTCTTTCTGTCCCTCTATCTCTCTTCAAAAATATTTATTTCTCAGATTTTTCTTTCAACTTTCTCCCAATCTCTCTCTCTCTCTCTCTCTCTCTCTCTTTATACCTCTCGCTTTAATTCTTTCTTGATACCGTGACTCTGTCTGTATCTCTCTCACTTGTTTTACAGTCCCTATAAAAGTCCTGGTTCTGACACGCAGAGCTCCGCCCTAACCCCCGTGCCACTCAGAAATGATTCATATTCTACATCATCCACTTCTCCCCTTTATGACCTCTCTTCCCTCCAGACCTTCGTTTAATCGATGGTCATCCCTCTGTTCACCTTGGTGTATATCAGAGCTAAAATATCTCCTCCTTCACCCCTGTGGCAGGTTAATAATCGAACAGGACAAACGTATATCTCTGGTTTAGGCTTAAGGAGGGAAGGTGCCCTGAAGGTGTCTGCCTGCACCCCTGGTTCGACTGCGTGTCATTTCCCGAGGCCTTTTTTGAATCGTGTAAATCGGGCGTATTGTACGTCTGCGAATTTCATCTCTACATATTGGTGTCATCCACAACGCCGATGTGATCATCCCTGACCGCACGTCTGGGAACGGTTATCCAATCTGTCTGTAATCATCTGCATTACCTTCTCCTCATAGGCTGACGAGCGCTCTCTCGTTCCGCAATGATCCGCTGCTCAGACGTGAGATCTTTTCTCGTTAAGAGAAGGAGAAAGAGATGTCTATCGCCCCCACTTCAGATGTGTGTGTGTATGTGTGTATGAGAATTTCTGGGACGTGCTGTATAAGGAGAGGATTCTCTGTCATGTAAAATGATGAGCTGACAGATATGGACAGAGACAGAAACAGGGAAAGATGAGAATCTGCTGAATAATGTGTAACACACACACACACACACACACACACACACACAAAGCCATCTGTCTGTAAGGGTCAGTCCGAGTCAATACCCATGCTGCTAGAAATAATTAAGCTAAAGCTGATGGCAGGAAAGATTGTGTGTGTTTCGGGGGGACGACGACACGACGATGGCCAGTCAAAAGTTTGTGCACCTCTTTGTTCTTATTAAAGTTTTAATATATAAAGAGTCAGACAAAAAAAAATATACACACTTCAGGTAGGGATAAATAGTATGATGTTTAAAAATGCATTAATCTCCTTTGAACAGTTGATGGTGAGATGTTTCTGCTACTTCTGCTCTGTAAAGACTTCATAACGTCTCTAATCTGAGGTGCTGTTAATTGGTCATTTTTCAGGCTGATAACCCTAAATGAACTTCTGGTCTGCGGCAGAGGTAGGTTTTGGTCTCGCCCTCCTGGGACGGCCTTCATGAGAGCCAGTTTCATTATGGTGCTTGACGGATTTTGCAAATGCACTTGACAATACTGTTCTTGCAAGAACTATTACAGAAAGGCTGACCTCTGTGTCTTAAAATAACAACTAACTGTTGTTTTTCTTGTTGTTACGTAATTACCTAATTTCATATGTGTTTTTATAGTTTTGAAATCCCCAGTTTTGTTGTAGAATGTAGAAAATATATATATATAAAATGTATAGCAATAAATTTGATATTACAATATTTATACAAGTTTTTCTTTTCCTGAAGTGTGCATACATTTTTAAGCTGACTCTGTATGTATTAAGAACTAAATATTTTATTGCTTTATTGCTAAACATTATGTCTTGATATGCTTATTTTATATGATATTAATATAATATACATCATAGTAGTTCTTATCCTGAAGTGTGTATAAATTTTCTTTGGCTGACTCTGTATATGTTTTATAATTATTACTTATGATGTTCCATAAATAGGAAAAGTTTGAAATTCTGTCTTACGGTTTCTAACGAATACGTATCACGTGTGCACAATTTTAACGCTAAAAAAATTTATATCCCCAACCATCAGATACCAGTGATGGTGTGGATATAGAGGCAATTTGAAATGTTTTTAAAAATAAACAAAAAAGTAAAAAAAAAATAGCTAAAAAGGTCCTCGCAAAACATTGATGGTCCGGTCCCCAAAGTACTCTGTGTGTGTGTGTGTGTGTGTGTGTGAGAGAGAAAATAGTTATTTCCAATTACACGTTCTAAAAATAGTGTGTGTGTGTGTGTGTGTGTGTGTGTGTTGTATATGTCGACATGAATTTACATGCAAATGTGTGGATAACATCCTAAACATATCCTCCCCAATTCAACCACCCAATACACAAATACACACACACCCACACACCATCCATCTATATATAGTTCATACACAGTGTAAGAGCTGTTGGTGTTTGTGTGTATAACGTATATGTAGGGTCCTAACACTGGTCAGAACTAGACACGCTGGACATTATTTCTCTGCTCTGTCATCTTCGTTTTTTCAAAGATTCTTTATTTGATTGTGTGGCTGATACCAGTGTCTTAGAAATTTCAATTTGGGTTTTAAATAAATTTTATTTTTCATTTTAATATTATGTTATATACAACACAATCCGACTTTGGCCATTACCCCAAAGTGATTGTACCATTTATAATAAAGCAATATTCCCAGTGATAATTATTTTGAGACATGACTTTTAAAATTCCTTCCACACTGTCTTTAGATGTTCATCGTCCTCCACGCGAGTCCATAAGCATTTCGTAGCCTAGTATAGTAACAATACAGTGTTAAAACATACTGTTTAAAAAAACAAACAAAAAAAAACTTGTGAATATCTGTTACATAATCTTAATTCTGGACTTGCCATTTTATTGGGCTAACTTGAATAGATAAACAGCTAGCTAGCTACTATAACTAGTAGTACAGTACTAGTAAACTGTAATTAGTATTCTAACAAGTACAAATAATTGGAAATGCACAAATCATTGTTTGTATTTGGATTGAATTCAGGTAAGTAATTTTTATAGACACTCCCTCAACGCCATCTTGTTTGAAAGGCATACCTGTGCACATGGTGTACATTCTGTAGGAACCTCGGCTATAGATTATAGATTATAGATTATAATGCATTAATGTAACAAGTCAGAACATCCTTCATCATTTCCAGACTAGATGATAATTTTGTATAAACATTAGCACATAAATTTTTTGGTGCTTTCGTAAACAGATCAACATATAGGAAAAAAATCTTTCTTGCTAATATTCTTTCTTTCTTTCTTTCTTTTTTTTGTTTTTAAAAGGGAATCATCTGTCAGTGGTTGGATGGAGTGAGAGCAAAAGCAGAGCACGCGCCAGTAATTTCCCGCGGATTTTTTCCTTTTCTTTTTTTCTTTCTCTCAGGCACACAGAGTGCGCTCGGCTTTCTCTTCTCAAACCGCTTAACGCTCACTTCACTTAGCGGTAGAGTGTTTTCTCCTTTCTTTCTTTCTTTCTTTTTTTTTTTAAATCTGTGGTAAAAGGAAGGGTGAAGAATAAAAATAAAGCAGAGGAACCGGATGGGATGATGGCAGCAAACTGGTCGTTGGGACTTTTTCTGCTTTTCCTTCAGGCTCGCAGTAAGTACGCGGAGGTGACTGAGGTGACGGGATGGAGTCGTTTACACAAATTAGCAATTAGTAGTTCACAATTTACTATTTATTATTTTATTTTATTATTATGGAGCTCATCCAAACTAAAGCTTATCTGTTTGCAATGACTAAAGACTATGTTAACTCTTTAAGTTTTTTATAAAATAAACATAAATAACAAACCCCTTTTGCTTAGCTTAATAGCAACTCACTGATTCCTTATATTTCCTATTATAATCATTTTGTGTGTTTGTAAGTAATATAATGTTTCAATACAATATAATAAACACTCGTATAGCTCTCGAGGAATTTTTCAGTCATGTACAGGCTAATGACTAATCCCCAGAGCTCCTGTGTGTGTATGTGTTAAAAACCAGTTAAATAAGCTTTAAGTTAATGACTCAATACCTCAGATTGTAAACCAGACCACATACAGGACATTTAATTGTGGCTTTTATGACAGACTTTGAGAGCAGACTGTGATTTCTTAGGGTTCGTTTTGATACAGTACCACATGCTAAAAAAAAAAAAAAAAAAAAGTATATCCGATAATAAAATTTAGCTTCTGGTTGCCATTTTTGAACATTGTTTACATACAGAAATCGATGAAAAATAGCCAGCTACATCTTTCCAAACTTGGCTAGCTAGCTGGTTTGTTTAAATTAAGCACCAGGAGTAGCTGCTAATGAACTAGCTAGCTATTATTTAAAAGTTATCAGAGCAAGTGCAGGTTGTGATGAAAATTTATTTACTTACATTAATAGAGCCGCTAGCTCGGTTTTTCCAGAGGAGTAACTTCTGAACGTTTATTATTATTATTATTATTTAGCAACACTGATCGCACATTGGATTTGCCACCATTGTTCCTTTTCATGCTGGACATTTCAAAACCTTATTAATTTACATCCTGAAATTGAATAATAAAAAAAAATCTAACAACATTTTTTAACCTTGGCTAACTAGCTAGTTTGTTCTACAGGAGATCGAGCTCAATTTTCTACAGGAGAAAAGTCTTTACAAATTTTTTTATTGTTTAGCAAAACTGCAGTGATTGCCAGAATTCCCACTCTTTTTCTCATTAAAAAACAAACAAACAATTTTTGAACATTGTTTACATCCTGAAATTTATATTTAAAAAAGCTTTTCTAGTTTTTTTGTCTTTTTTTAAACTCCATTTTAAATATTGTTTAAAAGCTAAAATTAATAAAAGATTGATGAAAACATAGCTACTAAACAGCTAGCTACATTTTCCCAAAGCTTGGCTAGTTAGCTAGTTATTAAACTAGTTAACCCGGTGTAAGTATGTATCCAATGATGTAAACATTAAAGCATTTTTGTAAGTCGCTCTGGATAAGAGCGTCTGCCAAATGCCTAAATGTAAATGTAAATGTAGTTAGCTAGTTTGTTTAAGTTAAACGCCAGGAGCATTTGCCAATTGACTTAGCTAGCAATTCTGTAGAAAGACAAAAATTTATAAAATATATAAAAACACACACATGCCTACTATTTTTATCTATATTTTTATGTATATACAGTAGCTAACTAAGTTTTCCACAGTCTTCACAATATTTTGTTTTCTTTTTTTAAGTTAGTGACTTAAACCCTTGTTACAATTTTGCCTGGATATTTCAAAATGTCATATTTGAACACTGTTTACAAAAAAACTAGCTCCATTTTCTAATCTTGGCTAGTTAACTAGCTAGTTTATTTAAGATGAGTGCTTGGAACAGTTGCTAAAGAACTACATAGCTAGCTAACTATGCATTAAAAATAGCATGTGGAGCATGTACTGACTGTGGTGAAATTTGCTACTGTATAGGATTTTTTTTTCTTTATTATTTTTTTGGATTTTTAAAAAAATTTCTCTTCTAATTTAGTCGTGTCCAATTTCTCCTCGTCACTAGGGGGCTTCCACCTATCTTTTTGAACTGCTTGCTCACACACCATTAGGGGAGGAGTAACACATTTGGAGGAAAGCGCTAGCCGCTCCTTCCACGTGCGCGAGCTCACCGGCACCCCTGATTGGCTGTAGAGCCGTGATTAATGTGGGAGCGCAGGTACCTCTCATCCCTCCCCTCTGAGAGAGCTCGGCCAGTCAGCTCTCTCTGTGCCTTCGGCTGTGAGAGGAAAACAGCATCACCTGGGGTTCGAACCAGCGATCCCTGGATGATAGGGCGCTGTATAGAATTTTTAACACTAGCTGGTTTGTTTAAGATGAGTGCTCAGAGCTGTTGAGAATAAAGTAGCTAGCTAGCTATGATTTCGAAACATTCAGTGCTTGTTCGGGCTGCAACAAAAATTTTACCTTTCTAGAATTTTTAGCACAGAAACATCCTACCATACGAATGAGTTGCATTCTGTTCGTAAGTCCAGTTTGTTTTTAAGTCTAACAAGCATTGTCTGGGTACTAGAATACTAGCACAGTTGGCTATACACAGTATATTACAGTACAGTACTGTAATAGGTTTATATAACTTTTGACACAAATAATACATAAAAAAGCAAACATTTATAAAAAAAAAATAATAATAATAATCTTACAATACCTTAAAAAGTACAGTAGAGTACAGTACAACAGCTAGCATACTGAGGCTGAAATCAAATGAACAGGCAAGTGGATGGTGAATGGAGGAGAGAGAAGAGGAGGACACACACTGTTTGTCGGACGTGATCAAACCGTGATTGAACATGTGCGAACTCATGTTCGTATCTTTGAAAGTTCGTAACTCGAATGTAGGGGACTTGCTGTGTGTGTGCATATAGAAGCTTCCATATTGTTTCTTCCCCCTAATTTGCATGTGATTGAACCCTCATGTACATACTATGCCCCACCCACTTTCCGCATACACCTATTGCACATTGAATCAGTGCTAATTCTTTGGGATCCAGGGCCTTTATTGACTCTATTAACTCATTAGCTGACTCAGCAGACATTTTATCCTCAATTGATTTATGACGATCGCAATCATTAGGTCGTTAGTTGTTAAGTGAAAGTAGCCTGGAAAGAGCATTTAATCAGTCTGAGATGAAGAGATGTACATGTTTAAAACACTCGGGTTACAAGGTGAGAACAAATGAAACAACAGCAATGGCCAATCAGTGCTTCAACACATGATACATGATGCTCTGAAGGGCCAGGTACTAAAGTTGCCAGTAAAGGAGCTACTACAATTCTGATACATCAGCGGTTCTCTTGATCTTTTTAGACTCTAGGATCAGTACACTGAGCGATTACATATCGTAACCAGGATGGTATAGGGGAAGTGATGGGATGGGGATGGCGTGAGGGGTAAATAACTGTGCATCCATCCATGTACTATCGATTTAGTTTTGTGTTTAATTCATATGTCGGCTTTTTTTTTTTAAGGTGCAGTGCTATCAGTGTTCGTGCTTGTCACGAGAAGACAGGAATAGTGTGCATTTTTTAATTATTAAACATATTAAGTGCGCCAGAAAGGTATTTTTCTCGCTCTCTCTCTTTCTATCTCTCTGAACCTTCAGCAGGTGAAATATTGGCTTTTCCTGCTGGTCAGCAGCTTTTTGTACTTCACATGGATTTAAAAAGGATGGCTCCAACTCTGGTGCAGTGTCGATCGTGGAAAAACTAGCCTCCGCTATCTCTCTCTCTCTCTCTCTCACTCTTTCTTTCCTTTTTGCTCGCTCACTCGACCATAGTCCAGATCAGATTATAAATTAGACCAGAGCATGATAATGGTTGAGGATAGAGAAAGCAAGCGAGAGGGAGATTTTGTAACATCGAACTCAGAAGTGGATGAGTATCATCAATAAAGTAACATTCTAAAAAAAAAATCAGTACCAGTAAAACCTATTTAACAACATAAAGGTGAGAAAAACCATTCAGCTTCATGAAAATGCGCTGAACATTGACTTTCGTGATACTATACAGTAGTATGAAGGGTGTTTAAGTTAAATCGAGACTTGGGACAGAATACTTGTACTTGGTTTCCATGAACATTCAGCGTCTGATCCTTGAAAATTGACAGATGACTTGTTGCCAATTTGCAGAATAAAGAGACGCACCTGTCTGTGTGAACAGTACACACAATCACTCACTAACATTACAGGAACTCGTCTGGGAGTTATCGCCACGTCCTCCTTACAGTCCTGACCTCGCTCCAAGACATTTTCACATGTTTGGGGCATCTAAGGTGTTCCTGGGAGGCCGGCGTTTCAGATGTGAAGCAAGAAAATTTGATCAGAAAACCTTCTACCTTGATGGTGTCCAAGCACTAGTGAAACACTGGGATAAGTGCATTAGTGTAGCAGAGAATTATATAGAGACATAAAGAGAGTTTTTACCTTCAGAACAGTGTTCTGTTATTCTGCGCTCCTTTTAAAAGTCCTCCTCTGACTTGTTGTTGTTGAAGTGCTGCTCGTTGATCAGGTCTGTGCCCTAGTTTTTGTAAAAAGTTAAAGCAACATCAAAGAAAGGATTGTACTTTAACGAAGTAAGGCTTTAGCCCTGATTCTGGCCATCTAACACTTGGAGATTTGTGTGTCAAATGGGGTAAGGGAGGATTAAAACCCACACTGATTGGAAGGTTTTAAAAAAGAAGAAAAAAAGGGAAAAAACGTGAAATGAAAAACCGGGTTTTCTGCAGACGGTTTGTAACCCGATGATTTAATAATTCTGCATGTGGCAGGAAAAGATAAAGTAATCACAGATACATGAGAAAAGCACTGCTGGAGTGTTTTTCTATTCTTTGGTCTATTTTTCTGCAGCTGGCGAGATGTGCAGGCATACAGCGCTTTTTCAGATCACACGTGGAGGTGCTGCAGGGAAAAGGGCTGGAAAAAATAATGAATAACATTCATTTATTTTTTATATAATGTTCGGTCCTTTCTCTGTAATGGCTTGTTAGTATACTGAGATGTTGTTTGTCATATTAGTGTTGCTATATTGGTTATTGAGTCCTTATTCTAATCTGATATGAAGCTATCAACACGTCAGGTCCACAAGTACTTGAAAATGGACACAGTTTTCAACGGCAATCATGTGATTAAATCGTAGACCTTCAGCTTACATTTTTACCTGTCTCCACACACTCACAAGTAATTGAACAACTGATAAACACTTTGATGGCTAGCTGATTCAAAGTTTTGAATTTGCATCAAGTGAATTTGTTGTTCATGGAAACTTTAGACATTTGGTCCAAAGAGGTGGAGATGAATTTGGCTGGAAATCATTAGGCTGGACCCCCCCCAAAAAAAAAGACCTATCAGAGAAAGAGAACATTAAGAGTGTGCAAATCAACAAAATTGGTACATTTCCAAAATGGAATTGGTACATTTCCCAAGAGGATAAGCACAGAATTCTATCTTTGAAAAGGAGCATCTAGGCAAGTCAAGAGTGCTCTGGAGGAGGTAGGGAGGTAGGCATGAAGTTATATTTAAAGTCTGCAATCAAGAGACGCCTTCATGGACATAAATACAGAGGGTTTACCTCAAGACATGCATTGTTGGAAAGACTTAAGACCAGATTAGAGTTTACTAAGAGACGTCTGACAAAGTCTGGCGAGAACTTTCTCATAATTTCTGATTGGAAGAAAAGAGAATGGATTAGGAAACGAAGGTCTTTTGAACCGCCTAACTGGTGTTTATTCATGATGCGGCAGTAGCAGTATGAATCCTGAAGTGTCCACAGCTCCACTTCCTGCTGATAGGACAGCGCTTAACAGGGCTGATGGATAACGAAAGCAGACAAAGGCAAAGAAATGTAATGTTTTTATAGGGCCAAGTCAGTAACCTGACCTCAGCTGCTTTTCACTTATGCTGTACTGTATCTGCTTGATGTCCTTCTAATAAACGCTGGCACGGGGACGCTGGCACAGATGGGCATCACTAATCCTCCACACTTTTAGCTGATTCCTGGGCTAATGCCCTCTTTACCCTCTTTAGCTGTGCCATATTTTTTTAATAATGGGTTTAATGCTCCATGGAATAGTCTGTCCAGAATTATATTCAGAAAAAACTCTATTCAAATGGTTGCATTATGAGATATTTTGATATATGGTGTATGATGTATGAGATCACAGCTTGTGCTTTTGTTTTCTTCTTCCTTGCACTTTCAGGCTTCAGCCTATTGTAATGGTCAATGTTCATAATGATTCAACGTGAGGAACATGATTATAATGGGTCTATGTGTCTATGTTGTGTATTAGGTTCCCAGTCAGCTGATGCTGAGGAGAGGTTGGTGGATTTCCTCCTTGGATCAGATCGCTACAATAAGCTAATCAGACCGGCCATCAATAAGAGTCAGCAGGTCACCATCGGCATCAAAGTGTCCCTGGCTCAGCTGATCAGCGTGGTGGGTTCTTCACTCTTACACACATACAAGAGCACGTGAGGGTAAACTACTGTATAACACTTTCTTTACTGTGTTTCACTGCAGAACGAGAGGGAACAGATCATGACGACTAACGTGTGGCTCACACAGGTCAGGTTACCTCCAGCTCTCTACCATGCATACAGGAGGAATTTAATGTTTAAATATTGTTGTTATATCTGGAATATGACTGTTCCATTTAGAGCGGTCTGGAGAAGGTAGGGAGGTGGGCATGAAGTCATATTTGGAGTCTACAATCAAGAGACGCCTTAGTGGAAGTGAATACAGAGGGCTCCTCAAGATTAGATTTAACTAAAAGACTTCCTAAAAAGCCTGGCGAGAACGTCCTCTTAGAATGGTTGGAAGAAAAGAGAATGGATTAGGAAAGGAAGGGCTTATGTTGCGAAGCATACCACATCATTCTCAGACATAGAGAAAAACTCCATAGATGTGATAACCTGGTGATTCAGGTGGTCAGCTGACTTCATTTTATAGCCAAATAACGTTGCTTAATCTAGACCTGAGCAACTGAAGCAACCCCAGATCATAACACTGTCTCCAGAGGCTTATACAAGTGCATGATTTGTTCTTACCCTGACACGCCCATCACTCTGAAATAGACTCAGTCTGGACTCATCAGACCATGTGACCTTTTTTCCATCGCTCCAAAGTCCAATCTTTATGCTCCCTAGCAAATCATTTTTAAGACGACGGATGGTATTAACACACAACAGCCACTCCCAGTCCTAAATGGTGCTAATTCCAGCCTGACTTTTTGCCTCCAGCCACCTGATACCAGTGGCTTTGGGAAGAGGCATCGCAAGGGGGTGCTCGGCTAAAAACAATCCCTAACCCGCCGACTCTTCCATCCATCCTGTTCTCTAATGTCTGCTCCCAAGATATTAAACTGGACGACGTCCAACTACAGCCATGAGTCTAGAGAGTGCTGTGTCTGAGGTTACATCAACATGGAAAGGTGCAAGACGTCTATAGTAGTGTCTACCTACTGCTTCCCGCAAATGGACCTTGAGCGTTAGATGCCATATACCATATGCCATATATTCTTTCCACAAGCCTTCAGACCCCCCACAAACTAAGGGACTGGGCTGACACACACACACACACACACACACACACACTCTCCACAGTTTGTCTCTTGTAAACTGGAAGCTAAACACTAAACTAAACCAAATACTGTACCTAATGTTCTGTATTACGTCTGCCAAGTAGCATGTTATGTTTATATTCATCATTAGTATTTATATCGCACTATTGATATACTTGAAATCATTACTGCCCATCACATGTGAAAAAGTTAGTACCCCATCTTTTTATTAAATTTTTAGCAAAAATTATTTGATCTTAGTGGTTCTCAGTAACAACATATAACTTTTTTTTACATTGGCTTTATTTATTTAACAAAAATGAAAAGAAAAATGTGGGCAATACTAAGTATACCCTCACTGCTTCCACAGGATTTAAGAGGGTAGAGTAAAGCCAGGTGGAGCAAATCATCAAATAAACGCAAGAGAGACATTATTCTGATGATTTCTATTATGTGTTTGCACGAAGAAAAATTTCAATTATGGGTCGTAACCTTTACACATGACTGAACCTTCACAGTTAAACAGCTCTAATTTTAACTGTTGATGTTTTAACGATGCAACTTCCCCAAGCGTTTAAATGATCCCATTCAAACATTTGCGATTAAGACAATGTCTTCTTTTTGTATGTTAAATGTCGTATGTTAAACCCAACTTGAATAAAACCACCTAAGTATGCACGTGTTTTTGTGGCAACCTGCAGGAATGGAACGACTACAGACTCGCCTGGGACCCGGACAACTACGAAGGCATCCAAAAACTCAGAATCCCCTCTCACCACATCTGGCTCCCCGACATTGTGCTCTACAACAAGTACGCTAATGCCATAAGGCTAAAGCCATTAAGTTACAAATTTCAGTGTTTCCTCTTAAAAGAGTTTATTTTAGAAACTAAACTGACTGAACTGATTAAATTCCTCATTTCTTGTAACATGAATTCATTACTGAACTTCCTGTTGAAATTAGATGTCTGATTTACCAATCTAGGTAACAAACTGCTCTAAATGAACATTTAAAAGCGTAAACCTTTTTTTTTTTTAGATACAATTCGTGGGATAAATCATGGTACTTAGCAAATAACTGACTCAGGTGTTCTGAGCTGCAAGATCTAGGTCACTGTCTCATTAGAGATTATGTTTGGTTTTTATATTAATTTTATGTGGCAATTCCACTCCCCATTTAGTTCACAAAGCAATATTCGTAAAGACAGCACGGGGAGGACGGAAACAGATGTTTAAGTCATGAGCTAATTTGATTAAGAGGCATCTCGACGGCGCTTTACAGACTCAGCAGCCTGTGTAATCCCTTACTAAAATAAGCTAATGCTCGTTTTTAATTGAGAAAGTCTATGTGAAAGAGGGGAAACCAGGGCAGATTAGCAGTAGCTTAATCAAGACATACAAATTTAAAAACTGCTGAAGAAAGGTAACATAAAAATATAAAAATCAGAAATTGAGGAATGAGAAAAAATTTTCAAAGTGCAAATAATAAAACCATTTCCTATAGTCTTGACTAGCCCTGTCTCTTCCTGTCCACCCCAGCGCGGACGGCGTGTATGAAGTCTCGTTCTACAGCAATGCTATTGTCGACAACACGGGCGACATCTTCTGGCTCCCTCCTGCCATCTACAGGAGCGCCTGCGCCATCGAGGTCCGCAACTTTCCCTTCGACCAGCAGAACTGCACGCTGAAGTTCCGCTCTTGGACTTACGACCGCACCGAGCTCGACCTCGTGCTGACATCGGACTTCGCCAGCCGTGACGACTACACGCCCAGCGGTGAGTGGGACATCGTGTCTTTGCCGGGGCGCAAGAATGAAGACCCAGATGACGCCACTTACATGGACGTCACATACGACTTCGTAATCCGGCGCAAGCCGCTATTCTACACCATCAACCTAATCATTCCGTGCGTGCTCATTACCTCTCTGGCTGTTCTTGTCTTCTACTTGCCATCAGACTGCGGCGAAAAGATGACCCTGTGCATTTCTGTGCTGCTGGCCCTCACCGTCTTCCTCTTACTGATCTCCAAGATCGTCCCGCCTACATCGCTGGCTGTGCCGCTCATCGGCAAGTACCTGATGTTTACCATGGTGCTAGTGACCTTCTCCATCGTGACCAGCGTATGTGTGCTGAACGTGCATCACCGCTCACCATCCACCCACCACATGCCTGCCTGGGTGCAGCGCGTCTTCTTGCACCAGCTCCCCGTCTTCCTGCTCATGCGACGACCAGGTCCCACAAACATGCGTGAAAGGTTTCGGAGGAAACACCGCAACAAGTCGTTCTCTGGCGACTCATTCGCTCTGGGGGTCTGGAGGACAGCCGAACTGCCTGAGGGCTCAGAGTTCGGGCAGAAGGTCAGGGTCAGACGTGATGGCGAGGTGGACGCAGCCATCGAGGGTGTTCGGTTCATCGCTGAACATATGAAGAGTGAGGATGATGATGAAGGGGTAAGGAAGACCTGAACAATGGGTTAATTAGAGACAAATGTTTTTGCATTTGTTCTTTGATTATTTATTTTGTATTAATTGTATGCCTATACCCTAACAACAAACTGGGTTAGCAAAGTGACCACGTAGCAACACTTTAGCAGCCAAATGAAATATGATAGCAACCACCTAGCAACACCCTAGCAACAAACCAAAATATGCCTCCAACCACCTTTCAACACCCTAAAAACCAATTGGGTTAGCAGAGCAACCCCCTAGCAACACTCTCAACCAACATGAATATGATATCAATAGCCTAGCAACAGCCTAGCAGACAATTTAAATATGACAGCAACCAACCGGCACACCGTAACAACAAAGTGGGTTAGTAAAGTGACCACCTAGCAACACTCTTAGCCAAATAAAATATGATGCATCTCCCTAAAGAGACCCTAGCATCTAACTAGAATATTACAGCAAATACCTAGCAAAATCATAGCAACCAACAGGGTTATCAAAGTGATAACCTAGCAAAATTGCCAAATGAAGTCTGTCTAGTATCTGACTAACAAACTAAAATATGACACCAACCAAGCAGCAACACCCTAGCAACCAAGTCGGTTAGCAGTGTTACCCTGGCAACACCCTAGCAACCAACAGGTATATATTAATTGCCTAGCAACAACCTATCAGTCAAATAAAATATAATAGCAACCACATAGCAATACCCTAGGAACCAACAGAAACATCATTTTAACCACATAGTAACACCCAAGCACCCGAAATGAAACATGACAGCAAGCATTTAGCAAAGGAATGGATTAGCAGAGCAACCACCTGTCGACAATTTAGCAACCAAATGGGTTATTTCATTTGGTGTCCACTTAGCAACACCCTAGCAACCAAATTGGTTAGTAAAGTTCCCACCAAGCAACATGTGGCAACAAACTGGAACAAAATAGCAACCACCTAGAACCACCCTAGCAACAGGGTGAAATATAATACCAGCCATCTATCAACACCCTAGCAACCAATTAGAATATGATTGCAATCACCTAGCAGCCAAATGGGTTACCATAGCAACCTTCTAGCAACCAACAGAAATATAATTATAATTACCCAGAAACAACCTATAAAACAATCTGAATATACACTTACCTAAAGGATTATTAGGAACACCTGTTCAATTTCTCATTAATGCAATTATCTAATCAACCAATCACATGGCAGTTACTTCAATGCATTTAGGGGTGTGGTCCTAGTCAAGACAATCTGCTGAACTCCAAACTGAATGTCAGAATGGAAAAGAAAGGTGATTTAAGCAATTTTGAGTGTGGCATGGTTGTTGGTGCCAGACGGGCTGGTCTGAGTATTTCACAATCTGCTCAGTTACTGGGATTTTCACGCACAACCATTTTTAGGGTTTACAAAAAATGGTGTGAAAAGGGAAAAACATCCAGTATGCGGCAGTCCTGTGGGTGAAAATGCCTTGTTGATGCTAGAGGTCAGAGGAGAATGGGCCGACTGATTCAAGCTGATAGAAGAGCAACTTTGACTGAAATAACCACTCGTTACAACCGAGGTATACAGCAAAGCATTTGTGAAGCCACAACACACACAACCTTGAGGCGGATGGGCTACAACAGCAGAAGACCCCACCGGGTACCACTTATCTCCACTATAAATAGAAAAACAAGGCTACAATTTGCACAAGCTCACCAAAATTGGACAGTTGAAGACTGGAAAAATGTTGCCTGGTCTGATGAGTCTCGATTTCTGTTGAGACATTCGAATGGTAGAGTCAGAATTTGTCACAAAGCTCGAATCATTTCAAATTGGTTTCTTGAACATGACGATGAGTTCACTGTACTAAAATGGCCCCCACAGTCACCAGATCTCAACCCAATAGAGCATCTTTGGGATGTGGTGGAACGGGAGCTTCGTGCCCTGGATGTGCATCCCACAAATCTCCATCAACTGCAAGATGCTATCCTATCAATATGGGCCAACATTTCTAAAGAATGCTTTCAGCCCATTGTTGAATCAATGCCCCATAGAATTAAGGCAGAAAGCGAAAGGGGGTCAAGCACCGTATTAGTATGGTGTTCCTAATAATCCTTTAGGTGAGTGTAACTTTAACCACCTAGAAACACCCCAGCAACCAACTGGGTTAGCCAATTGACCACCTCGCAACATTCTAGCAGCCAAATATGATTAGCAGAGCAACCACATAGTAAACACCCTAGCAACAAGGTTAAATATGATAGCAGCCACCTAGCCACACCCAGAAAACTTTTATGAATTTTTAGGTCATCGAGGACTGGAAGTACGTCGCCATGGTAATCGACCGATTGTTTCTCTGGGTTTTCATCCTGGTGTGTCTGGTTGGAACGCTCGGCCTCTTCGTCCAGCCGCTCTTCCAGAGCTACAACACACCTGTGGCGAGAGATGAGTGACGGGGTAAGTCAAAGAACGCGATGATGAGTCCAAATAAAATATTTCCTGTTAAGTCTCTTGAATCTTTCAGACCATCTTTGTTTTTTGTCTTAGCTACAGCATACGATAATCAGGCGCCGGGTAAACCCGAGAAGATCTCAGAGCACGTATCAGTCACAGGCCAGACCAAGCAAAGCGCATAAAAGTCAGAGGATCCATCACACGTACAGGTTACACGGGTGACAGAACGTCCAGCACCTGCGCAGATCTGCAGCGGCGTGAAGGTGACGACTTCATCAGGGTATTCAGAGTTCTCTTAGTGCACTGTGAAAACGAACAGTTCAATTTTCATCCTCAATTCTCACTGAAGTGATTACACTCCCTGCTTTTCTTGTATGTGCATTTTATAATCAGGTTTTTTTTTTTTTTTTTTTTTTTACTGCCTACAGAGCCGCCCTAGAGTGGCCGAGAGACGTTTTGTCTTTGTTTACTCTAATTTCTGCCAAGTTTAGAATTGTTTCTGAAGACTAGCATTAAACTTACAAAATTCCCAAAGGGCGAAAAATATAATGTGTGTTATTTAAAAAAAAAAAACTAGGTTTGGAAAACTTAGATAAGAACCTAGTGGCACTTTCTGTGAAGGCAATGTACAGTATATATAGTATTATAATGAGCTGTGAAAACTGTACTGTATGTTGTGATGCATTAATAAGGCACATGAAAACAAGTAAAAATAAACAACTTTATATGAATTTAGAGCACAAAAAAGTTAAAAATGAGATTTGTAGTTAAAATTAGTTTATTATGGGAAAATAAAAATATGTTAAACTAATATAAAAATACAATAAAAATAAAATATATTTAAAACTAATATAATAATGGTATCATATTTTTTATATTGTAAAAAATATGATATATATATATATATATATATATATATATATATATATAAATAATAATTGAACTATAAACTGGAAATAATTTTTTGAGGGGAAATATTTTAATAATTTTTTTTATAAATGTAAATAATAATAATAAAAATATCTTATGAAATTCCAAGTTTATCTAGATGGAAAAAATGATAAAAGAAAAGAGTAAATCTTGGTGATATAATGTGTTATGAGTGCTATTTTAAATGCATCAAATTCACCATTTATAATCAAGTGATATCAGTTGAGAGCGAGTGCTGTTGTGATGAATATCAGCACTGCTGCCATACGGTTGTAGGCACGAGGGAGCAGCACGACCTCTAATGTAATATTTATTTTACACAACAGTTCTACCAACACCTTTTAGTATCAACAAATTATGATTTGTTTCTTTATTTAACCAGTTATTTAGCTCCGCCCACACAGGTTCCTGTCTCTGTGCGGTTTCGCATGTTGCCCACCGCGTCCGCTCGGGTTTCCTTTGGGTTCCTTACTGTAGGTGGATTGCCTCTGCTAACCGACCCCTAGAGGTGTTACACACCGCAGCTTTAAACTATTTCACAAACATTTCATGTTTACAAAACCGTTTTCAAAACTCTTATCACGGAATTGATTGTTTTATACTGATGTCTTTTTTTTATTCTGTAGAAGTGTCGCATGTGAACACATTGTACGTAGTATTATTCTATTCACGAGCTTCACAGATACGCATTTAAAAATAAATAAAATAATTAGCCAAAAATCACTAAATCAAAAATATTTGGTAGTTTTGAACTGTCACTTTTTTAATTGCCTTAATGGAGACAAATTTGCTGTGAAATTAATTTTTGTAGTGAATTAGTTTTTTTTTCTTTCACTGTCAAGATAAAAAAAAATCTATTATACAATAAAAACGATGTTTCTTTTTCTATGAGTGCATGTCTTTGGTTGTTTTTGTTTGAACGATGAACGAGTGTCCAGGTGAAGGAGGCGTGGCCTTTGATCCTGTCAGCCACTGTGACGTGGGTGTGGCTTCTTAAATCGGAGGCGTGGCCTATGTCCCAGTGAACGAGGGTTAACTCTGGCCTTCTGACCATGCAGGAATTCGAACTCAGAAATTTCTGTGGACAAATTGTAAATTCACACACGCACACACACACACACACACACGTGTTTTAACATCATCAATGTGATGTGAAGTGACCAGAAGTGACCTCTCCATTTTATATAGCTACTGTATATATTGTTTTGGTGTCCCATTGATTTCCGCGATGAAAATAATACAACAATACAAACTGCCTCGTGAGTGATTTCTAAGGATTAGAATCGATGCTTCCAGCATTATCACGGTCGCGCATTTAGAGGGTCGGGGAACTCTCCATCCGCTCGCTGGTTCTGCTGACGGCGTTGTGTTTGCACACACAGCACTCCGATAGCACTCGGACGGAGCTCAGCGAATGCTTTCAAAACACTTCCGAAGTGCTTCAGACGCATTAAAAAAAAAAAGCTTTTTAAAAATTAGCTCTGCATTAGCCGACATGACCTGGTCTCACTGACGGAACTGAAGAAGGGTTGATGGTCACTCTCTATATCACTTTCTCTCTCTAGCTCTCTTTCACCACATCACTGTCCAACTTGTTTCAACCTGCATGTGTGTGTTTGTAAAAGAAAGAAAAAAAAAAGAAAGCAAGAAAGACAGACACACTGTCTCTGTTTAATATCCCTTCTGGCTCCTGGTATACACATAAAACCAGATTGATCCTCTTTTTATCGCTTCAAATCCAGCTTATACACAACAGCTGTCACAAGCCGTACTGTCTCTAATGCGTCCACAAATCATGACTAGTTTCTAAATTACATTTTCCGTGATGAGAGTATCATGGAGCACCCTGGAGACAAGCGTGGATCCATTTCAGGATCCATTTTTCGGTAATCGTTATCATTAGCGTAAGGCTCGTAGCAGGAGTCAGGAACCAGTAGTTCCCAATTCCGATCCCTGCTTTATGGATGTTAAGGACATTTATATATCATTTTAATATTGATTAATTATTAGTATCGAGCTTTATATGATAGAGATGGACAGATTCAAAGAACATCAGTGAAACGTCTAGGAATTTTACATCATACATATAGTGAACAGTAGCACCGTATAACACTAAGGTCATGATCCCGACTGAAATGTTCTGATCGGGCAAAACCTCCAACTTTCTTGTGTATCTTTTATCTCCAAACCCTTTTCCAGTCGCTCCCCGCGTAATGGATTCATGAGATCCAAGATTTTTCTTTTAGCAAGGAGAATAAAAAAACACTCAGCCAGTATTACGCATGAATGCGAGATGAATTATTTAAAATATCAGACTAGGGAAAGGTCCTACCGTGACATATAGGGAAAGAGCAGTTGTGGAGATTTTGGATTTCAGTACGCTGCGGCGATGAGAGAAAGAGAGCGAGAGAGAAAGGTAGAGAGGGAGAGAGAGGTGAAAATAGCAGCCGAGGAGAGGAAAGGAGAAAAGACATTAATGGGTCTTTGAGGCGATGTTTCTTGCTTTTATGATGACATAAATTAAATATGAAGGGATGAGCACATGAAATGTAGCGGTACAGACAGAGAGACAGATGTGTATGAAGCAGATCTGGGGTACGAATAATGTGTGGAATTCTATTTTATTTTATTGTGCTGAGATGATCCAAGATGATGGTCTAAGAGGAAAAAAAAAAGTTTTCTCACTCATTCTCTATATTGCTTATCCTGTACAGGGTCGCGGGGTGGGGAGTCTATCCTGAGGACTTGGGACACGAGGCAAGCAACCCCCCAGGTGCCCCTAGGGTGCCAATCCATTGCACGGCAGAAGCACGAGCACATGCACACACACACTCACGGACAGTTTGGAGACACTAATTAGCCTAGGCTGCATGCTTCGTTGGCTCTGTTAACAGCCTTTATCTCAAATCAATTCGAACTTAACTCGGAAGTATCGTTTTCAACCCCACTTACATGTAACCCACAACCGAAAACATGCGATGTACCATTAAACTGTTATGTTCTGTCAAAAACATACCTGCTGTCAAAAATATGATACCTATTGTTGAAACAGGCTGTATACCTTGAAAAATGTCATCCACTGTCAAAAACATAAAACCTACTGTCAGAAACATGCCACCTGTTGTTGTAACATGCTACATACTGTACCTTCAAAAATATGCAAATTTACGATCAAAAACATCTCTACTGTCAAATCATGCTGTTGTCAAAACAGGCTGCCTACATTCAAACATATGCTATGTAGTGTCAAAATCATGATGCGTACTTTTAAAAATATGCTTCCTGTTGTCAGAACATGCTACCTTACTTTGAAAAAGTAATTTATTGTCAAAAATACGATACCCGTTGTCAAAACATGCAACCAAGTTTCATAACTGTCAAAAACATGATACCTGTTGTCGAAAAATATGCTGCTTGTTGTGGAAACATGCTACCTACCTTTAAAAAATATTTTCTAGTGTCAAAAACATGCTACCTGTTATTGAAACATGCTACCTTCCTTCAAAATCATCTACTGTTAAAAATACAACACATACTGTCAAAACACGATATTTGTTGTTGAAACATGCTACCTACATTCAAAAATATTCAGTATCTAAAAAATGATACCCACTTACAAAAACACGATCCCTACTGTCGGAACATGCTACTGTACCTTTCCTTAAAATATTATCTAATGTCAGAAACGACACCTACTGTGAAAAACACGATACCTGTTGTTGAAACATGCTACCCATTTTCAAAATTATGCTATTATATATAAAAAAACATAACGGCACCATCAAAACACCATCAAGTACCATCAAAAACATGGTATTTGCTATTGAAAGAGGCAACCTACCATCAAGACATGCTACCTAATACAATTATAGTCACAATCTTATTTTCATCAAAACATTTTGACGTATTTATGTAAATATTTCTGGTTTAGCTGCAGAACCCTGTTAAAATTACCGGTGTGCTAATCGGAACAAGGATGTTGTACTGGAAAATTAACAATGCTGTTTCCACATATGGGGTAAACTGGATTGCCTGAGCTTTACTTCCTGTGGGTTTGTCTCCATCATATCTACATATTTAAGAAATTTACAGAAATTAACATCGTCTTTCCAGTGATGTTTCAGTTAGAAATCAATCTGAACTGCAATTATGGATTTAATTCCGATGCGGAATTGTGTGTGTGTGTGTGTGTGTGTGTGTGTGACATGCACCTGTAATTTGATTGACAGCTGAATCACATAAGGATGAGTCCTAAACTACAACTGCTCCCCACATGTTCACCAACCATAAGAGCCATAAATAATAATAATAATAAAAATAATAATAATAATAATAATAATAATAATAATATTTATTGTTACATGTATTAATACTTTTAGTAATATATAGATTTAAAAGGGTGTTGAGCTAAATCAATATAAAAAATCAGGATGGGGGCGGGTTTGGAGAGTGTGATGCCCCTAGTGTAAACACACACACACACACACACACACAGAGTGTCATTAAACAAGGAGTCATCTACAAATCAGGTGTGTGTATGTGTGAGTGAGTTAGCATGTGTGTATGTGCGCGCGTATGTGTAATCAGGCCGACACAGTTGAAAGCGCTCGCTCTTGCAGGAGCCCAGGAATAGTGTTTGCTCTCTGGCCTGTAATCAGAGACGAGTTCATAAACCCTGCGCTTTTTAATGGAGGCTGAAGTTCATCAATAGACATTTCTTTTTGACTGTGCCTTATCCACGGCGACAGAGCTACACCTCCAGAAAAATCTGCTTTGATCTTTTCCGACATTTGTGAAATGAAATTATATTCAACCAATTATACGGTAGATACACATGATGAAATGTCACGTAAAGTTTACAGTCATTTACAGCCCAAGGGCTGGCCAGTGTTTGGTGAAAATGTGCTACAAAGCTGTTCTGTATATGTGTCAAAACATGCTACCTACAGTTAAAACAAAAACAAAAACATTCCACCTTTCGACCAATTCAATTCAATTCAATTTTATTTGTATAGCACTTTTAACAGTTGTCATTGTCGCAAAGCAGCTTTACACAATCTAAAGAATTATTTAAGTCTGTATGGAATGTAAGTGTGCATGAATCAAGATGAGCAGATAGTCCCTGGTGAGCAAGCCGCGGGCGGCAGTGGCAAGGGAAAACTCCCTGAGATGGTAAAAGGAAGAAACCTTGAGAGGAACCAGACTCAACAGGGAACCCATCCTCATCTGGGTGAAACAGAATGCAGGAATTGATCTGCATTCATACAGTGTGTTAGCCAGTTCAGTATAACAGTTGATGGTAATTGATGTTAATATGGAGTTCAGGTAGTTATTGGAGACAATTGCAGTCTTGAACTATCGAGCAACCGCAGCCAGAGAAAGTCCTCAGAGAAACAGCTGTCAACACCATTTGGGGCCAGAACCGTCTTTATAGTAGAGTGAAACCGTCCCCAGACCCCAGACGCATCCCAAGAGACACACGGGGCATCCATGCGATGAGATCTGCTTCCAGACATGCTTCTTACATTTATAAACACAATGTATGATTAATAATGCTACATGATGTCAAAACATGGTAAAAACTGTCAAAACATCCTCCATTGAAACATGCTACCTAACGTCAAAAAATGCTACCTACTGTGAAAACATGCCATTTAATGTAAAAACAAACGAACAAAAAATGTGGAGCATGCTACCAATACATAGTGCTATGAAAAGAATTTATTGTAAACCTCAGCACTGCTTTACTTGCCACATAATTAACAATACAATCATAAATATAATAATGCTAATTACCTTACATTTAAAGCAAAATTTTTACCGAGCTATAAAATAAACCTTTTTATACCACTAAATGTTCTGTAGTTTACAGGAGATTTTTGGTGTTTCAAAGTTTGCTTTTGATAATATTTTTTAAAAACTGTCACTACATTTAAGTCTGTACTGGACAGCTTTCACCTAAAATGTGCAGACTGAATGAACTGAACAATGAACTCGTTTCAAACACTGAAATGTCCTGATCTCCTCCAGGACATCCAGATCGACTCACCTTACTGATTCGATTCATCTGAAGTGTTGAACTGAATCAGACTCTGTGAGCTTCGAAACACATGACATATTGGAGTCACTACATAAAATCAGCTACTACAGCAAGTTTAGTTCTGTTATTAATAAAGTGGGAGTTTGATGTGGAGGATTCAGGAACGATCCTGAGGAGCAACGGACTTGTGATGGGAATACACTCTGGATGGAACAGCAGTCAATCATATACTGAACATCTCATTACAGATAATAATAATTTGAGTAAAAGCATTTAAATGGAGACCAGATACAACAGTCGCATTGCCTTGACCTTCACAAGTTAGACTTCAGGCTACCTCATTATTACTGGTGGTATTTGACTATACTTTAGTTCAAGCGACTTGCACTCAGTCCGGACTCTTCAAATGTCAGCTAATATCTTATTATACCACATTAGCTGCTTATAAACCTGCATATGTAAAAAGTATACACACTGCTCATGAAGGTTGGTATTCTGTATTGTTTGTGTATTAATTTTGATAAGCATGGTTGCCTGACATCTCACTATGTTAAATGCTAATTTCTAAATTCCTCATTTCAAAAAGATTCCAATTTCTTCTGCTGTTCTTATTCTGAAGTTTATTCAAATATTGGGTTTTAACATTTTTTATAACAGGGCCTTCATCAGAACATTGGACAGAATTACAGTTGCTTAAGTTAAAAAGCTTGTTTTTTGTAATTCTAATCATTTAATAACATTAATTATTTTATATTTAACCTGTTCGGCCTGCATTTCTTGAACAAATAGATTTTAAAAAAAGCTTTTAATATGTCTTCCACATCTGTTTGAGCTGTCTTGTATCCCCATTAATTTCCCTTAAAGAAAAAAATCTAAATCATTTAAATGAACCTAACAGATAGAATACTTGTACTGTATATGTTCAGAAAATATAGTATGTACTTTCAGTTATGAATTTTTTTTTACTTAAATGTTTAATATTTGTATCATTTTTAAAGTGATTTTTTTCTTGTCGTATACATGGAAGTGGGACCATATACACTGTACCATCTTTGTACTGTGTCATCTTTCATTAAAAAAATGTCCTTGGTGTTACTGTTACACAAAAAAAGTTTTATTTTAAAATACATTTTGACAATATGAAATTGTTCCTGCGTCAGAGGTCACTAGATGAGGAGCACTAGACAAATGCGAAAGCTACGTGACATGTCTCTCTTCATTTGTTTAGAAATGTCATGATTTATTTTGTGATAAAAACTGATTTTGACATAATTAAATACCATGTGTTTGTTTAAATGAAAGCAGTTTTGCAAATTGTAATGATTTTTCTCTAAATTGTCATTAGTGTTACCGTCTTTGATGTTACCCTCATTGATGTTACCCTCTTTGATGTTACCCTTATTGGTGTTACCCTCTTTGATGTTAACCTCTTTGATGTCACCCTCTTTGATGTTATCCTCTTTGATGTTAACCTCTTTAATGTTCCCTTTTTTGATGTTATCCTCTTTGATGTTATCCTCTTTGATGTTACACTTATTGGTGTTACCCTCTTTGATGTTAACCTCTTTAATGTTACCCTCTTTGATGTTACCCTCTTTGATGTTATCGTCTTTGATGTTACCATCTTTGATGTTACCCTCTTTAATGTTACCCTTACTGGTGTTACCCTCTTTAATGTTAACCTCTTTAATGTTACCCTCTTTAATGTTACCCTTTTTGATGTTATCCTCTTTGATGTTATCCTCTTTGATGTTACACTTATTGGTGTTACCCTCTTTGATGTTAACCTCTTTAATGTTACCCTCTTTGATGTTACCCTCTTTGATGTTATCGTCTTTGATGTTACCATCTTTGATGTTACCCTCATTGATGTTACCCTCTTTAATGTTACCCTTACTGGTGTTACCCTCTTTGATGTTACACTTATTGGTGTTACCCTCTTTAATGTTACCCTAATTGATGTTACCCTCATTGGTGTTACCATCACTAATGTTTTCAGGAAGAGTCTCACCAGTTATTAAATGTAAAAATAAAAAAAAATGCATTAAGCTCCAGTTTCTTGTGAATTATTGAAGTTTAAAAGTAATTTATTGCTATTAAAGAAGTTCTAGCTGTGAAAGAAGAAATACATCACAGGAGATTTTGATCAGCCAAATTCCACTTTTTCTGTAGAATGACCCGGATATAAGATGACGACGCCACATTATAAATTATTTCTCAATAACACACAATAAAACTTATTATTATTTTAATCACAATGAAACAAGTGTGCGTAATGTTCTGTGTTTTCTCTGTGATTAAAAAAACAACAACAAAAAAAACAGTCTTAAAAATCCTTCCCCAAGCATGACTCTCTGTATAAGAACCGATTCCCGGGAGTCGACTCTTCACTGAATCGAATCCTCTCAACTCTCCTCCACAGGCTGCGTCCTGCGCGCGCTCGGCTCGGGATACCGTTATCCGCTGTGTTAATTAAAGCAGTAATTAATTAATTATTATTATTAATAACCGCGTTGTTGGTGACTTTGGCGCTGAGGGGATCGAGAGGTTAGTAACAGGATGATGCTTGATGTCAGGAGAAACACTTTGCTCCTGGGTCTCCTCCAGCTGCTGCTGCTCCACGCGCGCGGTAAGACTCCAGATGTTTTCCTTTTATTTTGATGTTCGTTTTTGTGAGTGATGTAATGTTTTCGAGATGTTATGCGTATACACAGCAACACTGCATTTCATTCTTGGTTCTTGGATAAATGGTGACCCTGATTTCTGAAAATAGTTTTTAAGAAACTGATTTGAAGTGAAAAGTTTAAGCAGAATAAAACATATATATAAAGAATATAAAAGATTCCCCTAAAGTTCTCCTGAAGGAGCGTGACTTAGATAGAAACACAATAAAAAGTAAATTGTATGTATTGTATGTAATGATTTATTGATTAAATGACCATTTAGTGCTTCTTCTTCTTCTTACTATTATTATTATTATTATTATTATTATTATTATTATTGCACTTCCTGTCCATGTTGCTTCCATCAAGAGAACCTTTACTTTAAAGCCATTACATCATTAAAATGTGCCTCATCATCATCATCATGACCATAATCTACAAAGTAAACCATACACACTGGTTTCGAGTCTCACATCCCAGTGATGAAGCAAAACTCCAGTATGCTACCTGTTTATCTGCGTGTAGTTACTGGACATGATAAATAATAACAGGTTTCTTTATGATTTACTAGAATAAGTTAATTATTGTAGATGGTTAAAGAGTTTGTATAAACAGTTAAAAGGTTAAATCTAATAATAATCTTCTGATCTTTAATGTAATTAGTAATATTATTATTATTATTATTATTATTATTTGAGGTTGAAGCCCACGTCCATGTCTGTGTGTCTCTCTGTACAGCAGAACTCTCTGTCTAACTTATTAATACAAAGAAATCCCATTCTGTAAGGTTGAGTATCTTACGCCTTGTTTACACTAAGTTGTCCTTCTTTGGTGCTCAGACAAATACACTCCCTGTTCGGTAATCGGAGAGTGAATCACAGATGAGAAATGGAAAAAGTAGATAAAAGGATAAAGATGAAGTTTTGTCTTAAAATCACTCCAGCGTGTTAAAATTCACTTATACCACTTCAGCGCTGTTATTTCAGCCAAAGTGAAAATATGAACTAATCCCAGTAAAAATATTCACTTTATCTTTTCTAATTAATATCTATTGGTGCAGGTGTTGTTTACATTGAGACAGTAGCGCATTAGTAGATTATTTTAAAGTAGATTATTAAATCCCACACATAACTGTTCATAACATCACTTTAACGCCACATTTAGATTTCACTTATGGTGCAGATTAAACTTCAGGCAGAGATCTAAGGACTGCAGGAGATTCAGTAAAATCTGTCCAGATGTCGATTTATGAC
>NC_071119.1:4265000-4290000 GCF_024256425.1 Clarias gariepinus
TGATCACGTGACGCTCGGCATCAAAAAGCGTGATACATGATACTCGGTACTCATAAAAAAACGAAGACTTGCTCGTTTTCCGAATCAAAATTTATAAAAAATCTTTGCTCGTCTTGTGGAACACTCGCAAACCGTGTTACTCGCAATCCGAGGTTTCACTGTATAATAATATTTGAACAGTCAGTAATAAATTGACAGCTTTGAAATGATGTTAAAAATCCAATTAAAGATCTGGGAAAATATATAATCTTTTGTTCCATAATAATAATAATAACAACAAAACCTAGGTTATTATTTAAACTTTTGGAAAAAGAAGGTTGCCCGAGTTAGCTTCCTGACATAGCACACAGTTATCAATTTCTTTTACGACTTTAATCATGTTAATACAATTTCAGATTTTTTTTAACCCTTTATTGTTCTGTTAAACTTTTTGGTGAAGCAAATTGACTAAATCTTTAATCAATTCAATTCAATTCAATTTTATTTATATAGCGCTTTTAACAATGGTCATTGTCCCAAAGCAGCTTCACAAATTAAAGTTTTTTTTTTTTTTTTTTTTTAGAAAAGAAAAGAAAAGAAAATATTTGGAAGTGTGTATGTGTGAGAAAAGTGTGTCTAGATAATAATGAAATGAATGAATGATGAATGAAATGTCTCTGATGAGCAAGCCAAGGGTGACGGCGACAGTGGCAAGGAAAAACTCCCTGAGATGGCAATAGGAAGAAACCTTGAGAGGAACCAGACTCAACAGGGAACCCATCCTCATCTGGGTGATAACAGATAGAAATAACATCAAGTGTGTTGTGCAGGTGAAAGTTCAATATATCAGAAGTTGTGTAGATTCAGTTCAGCAGTAGGTGCAGAGGGCAGATGGGGTCAGGATCACTGGAAGCACAGGAGCAGGATGTGTAGCTCCAGCCATCATAAAGCAGAATCTAGCTGGAGCAGGTCCTTCTCAAGATGCCTTAGAAACCTCGCAGGGTTGGCCTTTGTCTACTGAAGCTGGCACAATCTCCAGATGCCTCGGGATGGGTAGAAAAATACAGAAAAGAAGGAGAAGTTAGCGTAGTTGCCATTCAGGATAGGTGTACTGGAGTATGAGGTTATGGGATGAGTTACGCGTATGCCAGATTAAAGAGATGCGTCTTGAGTCTACTTTTGAATTGGGAAACCGTGTCTGCTCCCCGAACAGTGTCTGGAAGGCTATTCCAAAGCTTTGGAGCCAAATATGAAAATGCCCTGCCCCCTTTTGTAGATTTTAAAATTCTGGGAATTACCAGAAGTCCGGAGTTTTGTGATCTTAAGGAGCGTGGTGGATTATAGCGTATCAAAAGACTGGTTAGGTATGTGGGAGCTAAACCATTTAAAGCCTTGTATGTAAGTAGTACTATTTTGTAATTAATTCTAAATTGAACAGGTAGCCAGTGCAGGGATGATAATATAGGTGTTATATGATCATATTTTCTGGATCTAGTGAGAACCCTGGCGGCTGCATTTTGGACTAACTGTAGCTTGTTTATTGAGGATTCAGGACAACCACCTAGTAATGCATTACAATAGTCCAGTCTGGAGGTCATGAATGCATGAACTAGCTTTTCTGCATCAGATACGGATAGGATACTCCTAAATTTGGCAATATTTCTAAGATGGAAAAAGGCTGTTTTTGTCACTATGAATATTATTATATTGAGTAAATATATTTATCTTTTAACATGAAGTGACATCTCAAGCGTTTGGGAGAGGCCTATCATTGGGTCCTTTTAAACAATTAAAAATAGATTGTTGTTATTCTAAGGCAGCACGGTGGTGTAGTGGTTAGCACTGTCACCTTGCACCTCTAGGGCCCGGGTTCGATTGCTGTCTCTGTGTGCATGTTCTCATGCATGTTCTCCTTGTGCTTGGTGGGTTTCCTCCGGGTGTTCCCAAATTGCCCATAGTGTGTGAATGAATGTGTGTGCCCTGTGATGGATTGGCACTCTATCCAGTGTGTACTCCACCTCGTGCCCTAAGTCTCCTGGGATAAGGTCCAGGCCCCACGCGACCTTGAATATAGGATAAAGTGGTACAGGCGATGAGTGAGTGTTGTTATTCTTGTCCAACGGATATAAAAATATGTTAAATAATAAGACAATTCATAGCCTAAGATTTCTCCAGTATCAGTAGTAGTGTAGTGCTGTTAGTCAACAGTTTTTGCAAAGTTACACAGAAGACGTCCATGCAAAATCCATGGTTGGACATACTATTGAAGTTTTTTGTTTCTGGATTGATGTATGTAGCCTTGCAAGGGGTCCAAGCACCGCAAATCATGGCCTAAGCGCTTGATTCCAAGCACCAATTGGACGTAGTAAAATCAGTCAGTAGTTCATGCAAAGTTACATTCATACTGTTGAAGTTTTGAGAGATAGCTCAGTGGCAACACTGTTAATGGTCGCATCATTATACATAACCAAAATTTTAAGGGTGGTTATAATGTAGCTGTGCCATTAAACCAAACCACTGAAGCCACTAAACATTCATCCAAGTCGTTAAAGACTTTCTACCAAACACATGACATGGAGGTTTATGCTAAATAAACTCAAGTGCTTTAACAATCCAAATATTTCTGTTGAGATTCTTGACCCCTCGTTTACTGCGTCAAATAACAAACCAGTAATCCAATCTCAGTGAATAATTTTTAATTGAACTGATTCATATCTGAACTGATTCAGTATATTCTTCTTGCAGGTATATAAGAGCACATTCCATATAAGAGCACATTCATAAGAGCGCATTCCAGTTCCTGTCAAATTCTGTTTAAAGCCGTGTCTAATTACTGTCCCCTTCCAGGACAATTCCTGCACCACTTTATTTTTCCATTTTGAAAGAACCTCTTTTTTTCCATCACCATCAGGTCAGAAAGTACAATAGGGGCTGAAATTTCCGCTCTCAGCTCCCAGGATGTCCTGCAGGCACTGTGCTTAGAGCTGCAGATTAAATTATCCTCTCCACAGTTATCTATCCATTGCCACAATCTTTCTTTTCCCTGAACAGAACTCTAGCCTGCATTCTCGAATTGCACGTAACATGTTCTCGTTCACGAGCCCTTCGCCTCGCTAGTAGCTTAGCTGTTGCCATTTTAAGAAATGTCCTGATACTTTACAAACAACGTGTATTCCATGACCTCAACCACTGGGACACCAAACCAAGACAACAGCTAATCTGACAATCCTGCCAGCTATCATACTTTAACACAGTAAGCTGAGTGATTAGCCAGTTTATTAGCAAATTGTGATAGAAGGGCAAAAATAGCGGAAAGGAAAAGTCAGTATTGGAATGAAAATATTACAATAGAAAAAGTTTTGGAAGAGATTTTCAAAGATTAAAAAGGTCCATATTTATTTAGCTTACTGGCTAGCGTGCTTGACACGTCATAGGGTGGATGTTTAACGTATTAGCAATTAAGCATTAAGGGAAATTTAAGATTATTACTGTATTAATACAGTATTGCATTAAAGGCATTACAGTCCCCCCCAAGATAAATAATTAATTAAAGGTTGCTAAAACTCAAATAGTAGCATTTTGTTCTGTATTATACATATAATAAAATATATTTTTAATCTTTTTCCTTTACTCTAGGATGAAGTCAATCAGATCATGGAGACCAACCTGTGGCTAAGACATGTAAGTCATATTTACATAGTAAATACTAGAAATGTGGTTACCCAGTGGAATATTTGGGTAACACAATTAGCTAATGACACAGCTAAGGTACAGTGGTACCACGGCATACGAACGCCCTGCCTTAAGAATTTTTACCTTAAGAACTTAGATTTTTGCATAAAATTTGCCTTGCGATACAAACTTTTTTGGCATATGAGCGACTGAATCGAATGTCGGCTAAGGGGGGGGAGGGGTGTGTGGTGGCATGGGGGGGGCTGTTATGGGAACAAGTGAAGTGAGTTTACATAATTCTTTGTGGGTTTTTCTTGCATTTTGTACAAGATTAAGTGAGGACATAGCACCATGGGTCCCAAGAATGTAATCAAGGATGGTGGGAGCCACTTTCAGTTTGGTTTTTAAAGCAGCCGGTGTGAAGCGGAATCATAAATTAAGGTTAAGTGAGGTTTAATGCCTATTTATTACATATTTTTCTTTATTTTCTAAATGTTTTGATTGTTTTTATATGCAAATAGATGATTATAGTGTTGAAAATGGTTAATATTGGTAATATTTTTGGGTGGCATCTGCATTTACATTATTTGAAGATAGAATTTGCAGGAGGAAATTTCACCATAAGAACTTGCCCATGGAACGGATTAAATTTGTATGCCGAGGTACCGCTGTAGTTCAAAATTTGACAAGCTAGAGTGAAATTTAATAAGCTTTGACTGTTGCTTGTTTGCTCCTGATTTCCTGGAGTTTTCAGTGTGTATGTGTGTGACCAAAAAATTCTCTCAGAACAGACAAAACTTTGAAACAAGTGGGCTACAACAAAAGAAGCACACTGGGCTCATTTCAGGCAATATTTTTCTCAACTGTCTTAACTGTCCAGTTTTGCTCCTGAATTGGGGCAAGATTAAGGGCTTGGAGATGAGTAGTGAACAAAACTACCGTGTCCGAATATTTGTCACTCACGTTAAAGGAAATGTAGTAATATCTTTCTTAAATAAATTTGAGACATAATTGTCAAAATTGCCACAATTGACTGAAGGACTCTTGTTTGACTCTTTACTATATACTGTAGATACGGGATCATTTTTAGCATGTTCAAGAAATATCTCTTATTACAGCTTGGTGAGGAAAATACCCGCAGCTTGCATGGGAATTTGCCTAATTAGAAAGAAACGAATTCATGTTACAGTCAAGTGGTAATATAATCTTCCCAACTCTACAGCATCTGCCTGTACGCAGGGTCAAGCGAGACAAAAACGAATGCTTGCGAAAGCAGGGGTTAAGACTTCAAACCCCGACACTTGTTTTGCTTCTGCTTGTTTTTGGGGTGTCTACCGATTTTCTTCTCATCAGTGTGTGTCATGCAAGTCTACACACTTTTTAAACACATTTAATCATTATGATAAGGACAGGAAACTGTGTGTGGAGTCTTCAGGTAAATCACTTGTCTAGTGTATCTTTTTTCATATGAAATAGGATTAGATTCAGATTCTAATAATATTTGGGAAATGCGATGCAAACGAATGCCATTTAGTTTTGTCTCGCTCGACCCTGCGTACAGTCAGACGCCGTAGAGCTGGGTGGATTATATTGCGGTTCGATTGTAACACGAATTTACCTTTTCATTCAATTTAGGTCAATTCCTGTGCACATCTATTTCTCAACAAGCTGTTATATGAGATATTTATGTATTATATACTGTATAGAGACAGCAGGTGTTTTGGTGTGTGTGTGTGTGTGTGTGTGTCTGTGAAAGACAGACGGTATAGTAGACACTCTGAGGTGTTATATACTATATACAGTATGTGTCTGTGTGTGTGTGTGTGTGTGTGTGTGTGTGTGAGAGAGTGTTAGAAAGGTAAGACACAAGCTTTAAGAGTTCCTGTATATGTGCCCCATGACCTTGTCTGTTATTCCGGCTTTCTGGAGGAAATCCATTTAGCTGTTAATAATTCATATATATTTTTTCCCCAGGCTGCTAAAAAAATAACTCTTTAACCCTTCAGGCACCAATGCAGTACAGTTAAAGATAGGAAAGATCCAGTTGTACAGTTAAAGATTTGAAAAAGACCAGGCTTTTGTCATTAGAGTATCAGGTGTCAGGTGTTTTTTGAGATGCTTTTCTGCTCACCAGTAAAGATCGTAAAGATTGATTATTTGATTAGTCGTAGCGTTCTTGTAGGGCCATTAAATATGAATGCTTAGCAAGTCAAATAGTTATTCGATTGAAAATTCTCTCTTTCTTCCCATCTCTACTATCGAGAAATATGGACGGCATTTCTCCGGTTGTATCAGAAGCATGTTTTGATGTGCCGTGTGTGGACAGCGTGATAGTGTCAGTCATGTTGTAGCAGTGAATCACATCCTGTGTGTGATGAGTGACTGTCCTGCGAAGACACACACACACACACACACACACACACACACACACACATACACACACACAGTACTTTATACATAAATAATTCATAACCAGATGAGTGACTGTCTAACGCAGGATATGATGGAAATAAATAGAGAAATGGATAAATAAATATACTTTTTCTATCTAATGGCTGCCACATATTTAAATGGCTCTTGGAATCTGCCACACAACGGCAGTATAAGATCCCCTGCTTCTGACGGTAATTTGAAACGTACACACTAACTAACAAAGCCAGGATGAGTGGTGCGAAAAAAGAGACTGAGATTTCAAAACCGTGAAGATTTCACTCCTCAGTCCAAGATGGCAGAAATGCCCAGATACTTTTTGCATGAGAGGAGTGGTGCCAACTCATCCCCTGTCAGTCAGAGTGACACTAATCCATCTTGAGCACCTCTGAGGTCATGTATCCCAGGGTGTTTAGCTGTGCTGAGGCCATGCGTGAGCAGTAGACGGTGTGGCGACTTCACGTGTTTGAGAGGAAGCACATGCTGTTCTTCACTTACTGCTTGGTAGCGATCCTGACAGGACAGAACGAGTTGCTGGGAAATTGGGAGAATATGGGGTAAAAAAAGAATGGGGTAAAAAAATTTTGTTGTTGTTACCTTTTGATGGAGGCCATAAAGTCTGGAACAAATCTGTCCCCCCCTGAATCTGACACACCAAATTGCCTTGATTGGCAGCCAATAAAACCTCAAACAGTCGGCTGTGACTGACTCACTGACAGCTGGTAAAATAAACCACATCTTCCATTGCTAATGATATCACTTAACATAACTTATCAATGTCAGTATTCTAATTCTCGCATAACTCCATTTCCTCCAAATTTGGTTATTAGCCAACTCGCATCTACAAGCTAGCATTGTCTATCCACTCAACCAGAGAGCATGGGAACCAGCGTTGCTTCCTTTGAGACACCTAAAGCCAGCCACCCATCTCTTTCAAACTGTTGCTCCAAAGGAGGGAAGCATAACACTAAAGGAAGAAAAATCTGCCCTCTTCTGCATACATGAGCTTATATAGAGCGCCATGAATGGCCAGTGTTACTCTGATCGACACCAGAGAGAATAATACCATCCCTCCCATCCAAGACAGATTCAAACTATTAACAAAGTTTTCTCCCCACTTTGGTGTCATTTACATCCTGTAGATCTGGAATGACTACAAACTGAAATGGACTCCAGCAGAATTCGACGGCATCGAGTACATCAGGGTTCCATCCAATAAGATCTGGAGGCCTGACATTGTGCTCTACAACAAGTAAGCATCCTCAATCAGGCAAATGTAACAAAGTTGCATAGTTACAAAAGTAACTTTCCCTTTCAGGGAAACTGTTTACCAACCATAGAACCGTGTTTGTTCAAGGAACCTCAAAAGTTGAGGAACCTTTATTTACAAATGTGCATGGATTTGTCTCTAACCACCTTGTTGCCCCAGTGCTGTAGGTGACTTCTTGGTGGAAGACAAGACCAAAGCTCTGCTGAAGTATGATGGCACCATCACCTGGGTTCCTCCGGCTATCTTCAAGTCCTCCTGCCCAATGGACATCACCTACTTTCCTTTCGACTACCAGAACTGCTCGATGAAGTTCGGTTCATGGACATACGACAAAGCCAAGATCGACCTGGTGCTGATTGGCTCCAGGGTCAACGTCAAGGACTTCTGGGAGAGCGGAGAGTGGGAGATCATCGACGCTCCAGGCTACAAGCATGACATCAAGTACAACTGCTGTGAGGAGATCTACACAGACATTACGTACAGCTTCTACATCCGTCGCCTGCCTCTGTTCTACACCATCAACCTCATCATCCCATGCCTCCTGATTTCTTTCCTGACCGTCCTCGTCTTTTATCTTCCATCAGATTGTGGCGAGAAGGTGACTCTCTGCATTTCTGTTCTCCTTTCCCTCACCGTCTTCCTCCTGGTCATTACCGAGACCATCCCCTCCACTTCTCTTGTCATCCCCCTGATCGGGGAGTACCTGCTCTTCACCATGATCTTCGTCACGCTCTCCATCGTCATTACCGTCTTCGTGCTCAATGTGCACTACCGCACACCAACCACGCATGCCATGCCGCCCTGGGTACGAGCCGTCTTCCTGCACGCGCTGCCCAGAGTTATGCTAATGAGACGTCCCATGGACCAGTCGGAATCCTCTGGAAAAGGCAGTTTGCCCGAGGCATCATCTGGGGAAAAAGAAGGTAAGAAAAGAAAGAACAGTTGCAGCAACTGTTTGGAGTTTGGTGAGGGGAAAGCGAGGGAGCCGGAGGTGAAAAAAGGGCCGTGTCCATGCCATCCGATGAAAGAGACTCCCGAAGGGGATTGTGGGAAACAGAGTCGGCAGCTGAGTGGCGTTAACACGGTGGTGGCGTTTTCAGTGGTTTCGCCTGAAATCAAGCAGGCCATCGAGAGCGTCAAGTACATCGCTGAGAACATGAGGAGTCGCAACAAGGCTAAAGAGGTGTGAGCGGCACACACACACAGACACACATTAATCACAGATTCCTTTACATTAAATGCCGTACATCATTTACATCATTACATTACTTTCTTTCTCACGTCATTCCATCCTTTGTTTTGTCCCACTTACATTTTTATTCTTGTATTCACAATGTTTTTAAAACCAATTTTTACATAAATTGATTCCCTTTTTGTTTTACTATTTTTCTACTTTTTTTTTTTTTTTTAGAAAAAAGTGTTTCTTACTTTCTTTCTTACTTACTTAACCAGTTTCTTCATTGTTGCATTTTTTTGTTACATTTTTTGCATTTTCCACATTGTTCATCCCTTCATTTTTTTTTCACTCCATCCATTCCTTTTTTCACCACTCTAGCATTTTGTCTTCTTTTAATTTTTTTCTCTCTTTTGTCTCTCTTTAATGCTTTATTTTTATTTATTCAAATTTTTATATTTTTTCCCCTTTCCTTTTTGTCTTTTTTTTCATCCACACATTATAGTTTTTATTTCTCTGCTTAAATTCTTAATTTCTTACTTATACCACTTTCCTTTCTTCCTCAATTTTTCTGTAATTCCACTTTTCAATTTTTCCAACAATTTTTTTTAAACAATTTTTCCAATTGTTTAAAAAACATATTTTCTTTTTGTTCAGTTTTTCTTGTTTCAATCCCTAGACTTTAACTTTTCCACTTTTCTTTCCTTCCAATCATTTTTCATTCAATGTTTTCGCTGTCATTAGTCTTTCTTTCTTTCTTTTCGTTTTTTCTTACGTACAGTAGCTAATTTCACTATTGCTGCATCTTTTCTACTTTTTATTTTTCACTCATCCCCTCCTTCTAACATCCCTTTTTTCATCACTACACCCATTTCTTTCAATTACTTTCTATTTTTTCATCTCCTCATCCTTTCTGTTTTTGTTTTCCTATACTTTGTGTCTGTTCCTTCCTTTCTCCCACCCATACCTTGTGGTTTTCATCCCTGTACTTACAGCAGATTCTTACTTTTTTATTTACTCCACTTCCCTTTCTCACTCCATTCTTTCTTTCTTTCTTTCTTCCTTTCTTTCTTTCTTTCTCCTTCTGCACCATAGATATCATCTTTTTTACTTTCTTAATACACAATTTTTTTCTTTTATTGCCTAGCCCTTTTCTTTTATATTTGTTTCTTTTTTTGTCCTAAGTTTTATCTCTGGATTTTATCTTTTCTTCTTTTACTCTACTATAACTTCCACTCTTACTTTTATTACTTCTTCTTTCTTTTTTCAGTCATTAATTTCTTTTTTTATTTTGTAACATCATCATTGCTGCCTCTATTTATATTCATATTGCTGATCTCACAGACCGCTAATATCCTCATTCGAATAAACCAGTGTGTACAGATGAGCTTTGCATCTATAAATATGTCATCTCTCTGTGAAGGTCTCAGTGTTTGATATGGAAATTCTTCACACTTCTTTATCCCACGTTCCCTCCTTTTCTTCGTCGTGATGCAGTTATTGCTGTCGCTGCCAGCACTGCCCGTGGTAATAATTATGATCCGTTAGCTTACTCTTTCCTATGCTTTCCGTTTTAGGTGGAAGACGATTGGAAGTACGTTGCCATGGTAATTGACCGAATCTTCCTGTGGGTGTTCGTGCTGGTGTGTGTGCTCGGAACAATGGGACTCTTCTTCCAGCCCCTCATCAGTTTCCTTGCGTGACAGCTGACAGTGATCGCACGTTCCCGACCAGTCCGAGACACACCAGTTGCTCGAATCTCACCAATCACAAGAAACACTGATACACAAGATTCCAAATACAATCAGTGAGAAGAAACAGAGAGTCTCACATTCTCACTTACTTTATGCAAAATAAAGGTATGACCACCTGACTAATACTGACTAATATCGAGTAGGTTCCCACCTTTTGCTACCATAACATTAATGCACTGTGTGTTCTCACACCTTTCTATCACAACTTTTCCTCAATTTGATCTACAGTAGGTCTTCTAATGGGTTGAACTACACGGGCCAGCTTTTACTCCCCATGTGCATCTGTAAGTTTTGGCCACCCATAAACCTGTCGCCAGTTCACCAGTTTTCCTTCCTTTTGGTACGTCCTGACCACTGTAGACCAGGAACATCCCCCAGAAGCTGCAGTTTTGGAGTTCCTCTGACCCAGTCCCCTAGCCATCACAATCTGGCCCTGGTTAAAGTAGCTACCGTGACCATATCTCATTATAAAGGTGGCTGGAAGGTGATGGTATATATATGGAAGGTGATGGTGATGTATATTGGCCCTGGTTAAAGTAGCTACAGTGACCATCTCATTATAAAGGTGGCTGGAAGGTGATGGTATATATATGGAAGGTGATGGTGATGTATATTGGCCCTGGTTAAAGTAGCTACAGTGACCATCTCATTATAAAGGTGGCTGGAAGGTGATGGTATATATATGGAAGGTGATGGTGATGTATATTGGCCCTGGTTAAAGTAGCTACAGTGACCATATTTACATTTACATTTACATTTACATTTAGGCATTTGGCAGACGCTCTTATCCAGAGCGACTTACAAAAAGTGCTTTAATGTTTACAACATTGGATACATACTTACACTGGGTTTACTAGGTTAATAACTAAGTACCATTAGTCCAACACAACTGAGGTGTTTTTTTTTTTTTTTTTTTTTTTGGGGGGGGGGGGGGTTAGTCCAAGTACTGGAGAAACAGATGCGTCTTGAGTCGTCGTTTAAAGATAGTCAAAGTCTCTGATGTACGGACATCTAGAGGAAGTTCATTCCACCATCTAGGTGCCAGAACAGAAAAGAGCCTGGATGAATGCCGCCCTCGATCCCTGAGAGATGGTGGGATGAGGCGAGCAGTGCTGGAGGATCGGAGGCAACGTGGTGCAGTGCGTGGTGTATCTCATTATAAAGGTGGCTGGAAGGTGATGGATATCAAATCCTTATGCTTGCCCATTTTTTTTGCTTCCAACCCTGCCTAATATATACCATCACCTTCCAGCCACCTGTATAATGAGATACTGTATGGTCACTGTAGCTACTTTAACCAGAGCCAATACTGTATACATCACCATCACCTTCCATATATATACCATCACCTTCCAGCCACCTGTATAATGAGATATGGTCACTGTAGCTACTTTGACCAGGGCCAAATTGTGATGGCCAGAGGACTGTGTCAGAGCAAATCCCAAACTGCAGCTTCTGGGGGATGTTCTTGGTCTGCAGTGGTCAGGACATACCAAAAGGAAGGAAAACTGGTGAACTGATGCACATGAGAAGCAGAAGTCGTCCGATCTAATAGAAGAGCTACTGTAGCTCAAATTACTGAAAAAAGGTAATGCCGGTTCTGATAGAAAGGAGTCAGTACACACAGTGCATCAGCGTTTTGGTTGCAGAAGCGGACACCTACTCAATATTATTGTAGGTTGGTGGTCATAATGTTATGGCCGATCGGTGTGTGTTATAGTACGGCTAAAGTGTGTAGCGGTCAGGGCAATAAAAAAAAGCTGATATTACTATAAATTTTCTCAGAGCCAGTTAAGCAAACACTAAAGGTCTAAAACCTGATGTGTTCATGCCAAACATGTGATGCTTTGATCAAGGTCTTGAAAGGCTAGAGTTTGGCAAAAATTGTTGAGTTCCATCAAAATAATAAACACAAAATAAATGTCACTGTCTTTAACCCTCCCAGCAGGAATGTTGTATTTATGTCGTAATGATGTTGCAATCAAATTGTTTTTAAACGTTAGAATGACTATGATAAAATGATGATGAGATAACGTTGAATGAATGATGCAAACACAATGTTGCAAACAGAAACTCAGACTATTAACATTGCCAAATCAACATCACAACAACATTTTAACAACCAAAAGATTCTTGCCGGGCTGGTAATATCACAGGACGCCACCTTAGCTACAAGCCTTGCTCGGGCTCACAGATGCACTTCAAAATGTTGTAGAGTGGCGGTAGTGAGAGTTGCCAAGAAGGGACCAAATTTATGTCAATATCCATGGTTTTGGAATGTTATCTCCAAAAGGCTCTTAAGGATGTTAAAGGTCAGGGGTCCAGATCAAACCAAAATCAACGGTATGCACCAGTCAAACCATCATCCTAACTCAGGAAAATGAAGGTTGGTTCCATGGTTGAGAGTGCTCCAGTGCCCGGTCCACATCAAAACAAAAATCAAGTGATTGAATCACGTGCAGAAGCCATCCATTACTTGATTGGTTCAAGTTACTTCCTGTTTTGAGTTTCATAAGGCCTGATGATGACCCAGGCGTGATGACATGTCATGTTGATATAAAAGGAATTAAAAATCCAACAGTTGAACCTAAAACTTCATGTCCAAACCTGACATATTGAAATGTGCAATTTGCAATGATAAGCCCCGCCCCCACACGGACCCCAAACCAAACAAAGGTGCAAAAACGTTTTAAGAGATACTGATTAGTGGAAAATCTTGTCTAGTTGGTTATTGTTGATCAACTTTAATAACAATCACCTTTCATACAGCATAAACTCAGGAATCCTTACAACGAAATTTGTTGAATCGTAAATAAACAAACCGTAAAAACGAGCTGCTCCCCTTGTTGACCGATTCTAAATCTTGTAATTTGACTCAATGTGTTGAATGATGTTTAATAGAATATAATAATAATAATAATAATAATAATGATAACAAAAATGACTCACTGGTCCTGTGTTTGCCACGTGTGTGTGTGTGTGTTTTGTAGCATCACTTTTATCCATCTTTCCATTATGCCGTATCGTGATTTCTTCATCTAAGGACTTGAGCAGGATGTTTGACACAAAAACCAACCACTTTGCACATAAAAATGCAAATCCCTTTAAAAAGACTGCATGATTTACTGAACGCTGTTATTTTTCCCCCCACGTTTCTCTCTCGGCGACATCTGTAATCCCTTTCTCAACATTTGCAGAAGCACAAAATTCTCTTGTTTAGAGCTGTTTGTACGTTTGTAAATCAGTTTTTTCTTCACTTATGTCCTTGAATTAAATAAATACTGAATAAAGTGCTGTCACTGTCGGTGTGTGCTTTCACTTGGGAAATGTTTTCATGGTAATCTCTGGATGCCTGCAGTGGTGTTTTTTTTTTCCTGGCTTCAGTCACGTTAAACGAGCGTTTGATGTTAAAGTCGCATTACCATAAGAGTTTCTTAAGGCAAGTGTAAACGCGACTTTATGTCCTGGCATGCGGATTATTCTTTGTGTAAACACTACTGTCACACCATGGAGTGAGTTGGGCGAATTTTTTCTCCATGTCATGCTAACTTGGCTAATTCTGGGCAGGTGTATGAGTACCATGCAAACGTGTGTTTTGAATTGAAATCTCCAGTGTCAGCCCATTACTCGGTTTATAATAAAAAATATATTTAAACTATTCAAAACAACTCCTAGTTTCAAGCTCTTCGTAAGTCTATTTTGGGGGAATAAACCTGAGGTAATTAGCTTTATCTAAATAAAACACTACTTTGAGGCTTTCATACATTATGAGGGACACTAACATGTTTGCACAAAGTGTATCTTTTAGGTGGATGTCTCTAAACATGGCAATCATCCTTGCCATGAAAAGGAGCAGTCGATGGTGAATTTTGGTGTTTGTCAAGGCTGGGTGTCTTCCTAGAGAAAAGTCACTAGGTTTTTCCATAAAATAAGAATAATTCAGAGGGAAACTGCAAAAGTGGAAGATAGGAGAAAAATGTCAGAATCCTCAAAGCCATTTTTAATTTTTAGCCATTTTAGAGGTTTATTAATAAATTCTTAGCAAACTATGGTTTACATGTCCAATAATACTTTATTTCATGTTTTCAAATATAATTGTATTCTTGAAAAACATTTATGTGTAAATTAAATTGGATTAGATGGGATAACATTGAATGAATGACCCTAACACAATGTTACAAAAAATACTTCAACACCAAATTCATGCCCAACCAATGGACTGAGCGGACCGAAGTTTAGTTTTACACTAAACAACAATAATTTTCATTTTTAATAAAAAATTCTTTCCAATCATGAGCATTTAACAACATAAGCATATATTGTTCCTAGCAGATATTTTTGCTAGTTTTTGGGAATTTGTTACTTGGAAAAAGCAAAATTCACCAAACAATACAAGAAGACATTTTTGGCTTGCAATGTTAGTAATATTCAACTAGAAATAAGCTTTAAAAAATCTTAAATTTGGTTTGTGATAATTATATTTTAAGAAATTATAGACAGGTTCAGAGGGCAAGATTTAGGGGTATTTCAGTTGCTAACATGTCTTTTATTTCACAGTATAAAAGCTAACCAATTTCATATTTAGGTTAATTATGCTAATGTCTCAAGTTCTTTCCAATCATAAGCATTTAAAAACATAAGCATATATTGTTCCTAGCAGATATTTTTGCTAGTTTTTGGGAATTTCTTACTTGGAAAAAGCAAAATTCACCAAAATAAGCAACATTAATTTCCATTTAAAAGAAATCTCATTGAAATCACATGTTTAAACTAAAAGCTAATTAAACTAAAATATAATATGTGAAGAACTTCCACTTAGTTTACTTAAAATCACATAGCATTTAGCATCCGCTATACTGATCTACCCCCACACATGGTCGGAAGCTCGAGTCATGCGTTTGATCGGACGGCCGCTGATCTCACCGCAGATGGAAACTAACTGAGTAATGAAAAGCCGTGAGCTAGCCAGCTTACTAATTAATTCGCGTTACAGCCTCGTCACGGACGAAAACAAAATCAACGCGATCGGGGAGCTTGTGCATTAATGAATTTCATAATCCGATCCTCCGATTAGCCGAATCCATTTCATGTAAATGAGCGTACAGGAATAAATCCTGGGAGCATAAGCAGGTTGAAGATGTGAAAGGAGAGAGAGATCTGTCTCGGGGGCATCACACACACACACACACACACACCCCTACTAAATCAGATTTTGCGCTAAATCAATAGCAGCAGCTGTTGTGTAATGCTAAACCCAAAAATGCTGAACCAGTTAACTCTAACGCTAGTTTGTTTATTACTAGTTTACAATCTATTTACTATCACAGGTACGTTAGCAATACAGCAATACTTTTAGACTGATAATGCAAGGTTAAGCCTGTATGCTATAGTGCTAGCTTGTGAATCTGTTTTTTTTTAACAAAATTATTTTACATCACAGATTAACTCGTATACGTGAAATTAACTAACTATAGAGCTTCTAGTTCATTACAGTGCTAGGATTGGATGAAGAAAATCCAAGGAACATTTTGTTAGTAATTTGTACTTTAATGCTACTCTTTGGGTTAGCATCTGTTTTGTTGTGAGGTATTTTGGCGTTATGCTAATTTGCTAGCATCTGGTTTAGCTTATTAATATTAATAATTTTAATAATGCTGCTTTAGCTCTTTGTTCTGATATGGGTTTATCCTGGGATAAACAGTAGCTATAACGCTAGTTCCTGCTCTAATACTAATTAGTCATTTAGCAAGTTTAATATAATGTTGTATTAAACCTCTCTATAATTAGTTTTTCACTGAGGTGTTAAGGTGTCTTTAATCTCTCTCTCTCTCTCTCTCTGTGTTTTTATCTCTAATCGGATCAGAGACTCGTTGACTTAATGGCCTTTTGACTGGAACAGCACACAACATCTCTCTCTTGTTCCCACATTCTGTCTGTCTATCTATATATCTTTCTGTGTCTGTGTGTGTGTGTGTGTGTGGTTCTGTGTGTCCTTTTCACTTTTCTTACCCCTTTTTTCTGTGTATGTGTGTGTGTGTGCGTGTGTGTGAGAGAGAGAGAGTGTGTGTAAGTGTGTGTGTGTGTGTGTAAGTGTGTGTGTGGTTACTATATATGGAACCAGAGATTCTTGTCACAGCAACTGCATCCCCATCCTTATGGGCTGCTGTATTTTTGACAGATCCCTGTGTCTGCTCACACACCGACCTACCCACCCACACACACACTCACACACCTGAGTCTAACAATGCTAGGTGTCGACCACAGACCTCAGCTGAAGTGTGCGTGCACACACACACACACACACACAGACACATAGATAGATAGATAGATAGATAGATAGATAGATAGATAAAGGAAATTGTCTTGCCCAAGGGCTAAACAGTGGTAAATTGGCAGTGCTGGGGCTCAAACTGCCAATGGTCCAATTAGAAACCCAGTAAGCTAAATATTTCACATTTAATTTTTTTTTTTTATTGGTTTCTTTCCAGCAGGAACAGAAAAAAAATAAAAAACTTCCAGAAACCAAAAGTACATAAGCATTGTGGCTACATTCCTATGAACACACTGCCATCTTTCTTGCAAAGCTGAATCTTTGTTACCATTAGCATTAGCATTAGTGCCCTATTTAACATTACCATGTCACCTGGGTACGTGCTTTTCCTAAACCTCCCTTAGGGTTCTCTGGTTTCCTTCAGAGCCTGGAGGTGGATTGTTGACTTGTGGTTAAACAAAAAGTCTCTTCAAAACCAACTGAAAATATCAAATTTCCAGCAGTCCCCCTCCTTTAATATGTTTTTGCTAGCTAGCTACGGTCGCTTGCGCCACATTATTTTTTTATTAGACACTAACTGCGTTATTTTTCTTTTGTGCCCATTGACTGTAGTTCAATTCAATTCAATTCAATTTTATTTGTATAGCGCTTTTAGCAATTTTCATTGCCGCAAAGCAGCTTTACATAGTCAAAAGAATTATTTTGGTTTGTATGAAATGTGAATTTGTATGAATCAAAATGGTCAGTTTGTCCCTGGTGAGCAAGCCGAGGGCGACAGTGGCAAGGAAAAACTCCCTGAGATGGTAAGAGGAAGAAACCTTGAGAGGAACCAGACTCAACAGGGAACCCATCCTCATTTGGGTGAAACAAAAAGCAGTAAATGATCTGCATTTATACAGTGTGTAGGGTGGGAGGCAGTTCAGCTATAATAGCTGATGTTAATTGACTGTAGTATGTTGGGACTTAACAAATACATTGTAAATTCCAGTTCTATGCCAGAATAACACAGCTGAAATATTCCCCCTGCTGTAAATAACAGGAGTTAAATGTATTTATTGAGGTTTATGCCCTCTGGACCGTTAACACCCGCCGCGGTAACCGACCTCGCGAGCACGCCTCGCACTTGGCACTTAATGATTTTAATCTTTCCCATAAACCCAATTCTCCTCCGCACGTCTGAGGAATAACGCGGCACGGCGCACAGCTGGAGTCGCGATCGGCACCGCAGACGTCCCTAAATAGAAGCTCGTTTGTATTCATGGGTTCAGCGGAAATGTTTATGACACATTTATGAATAATAAACTGCAAATCTGGCTCAGAGGATGGGGGAAGTGGGACTGAAGTGAACTTAAACTGATCCGAGATGTGTCTGTTTCTTAAATAAGAGCTTAGGAAGGGTGTGTGTGTGTGTGTGTGAGAGAGAGAGAGAGAGAGAGAGAGAGAGACTAGGCTGTCACATGTCAGAGTGAATTTTACAGTTAAAACACTGTTCAAATTTCCTGAACATTTCAAAGTTTCACCAAAAACTCTTAGCTTAGCTTGTTATTATTATTATTTTTTTTAGATTTAATGCTAGTATGACTTAGCTTGTTTATATTTAATGCTAGTATGAATTAGCTTTTTTATATTTAACACTAGTATGACGTAGCTTGTTTACTGTTTGCTACTAGTATGACTTATCTTGTTTAAATTTAACCCTATGACTTACAGTAGCTTGTTTAAATTTAACACTGATATGACTTAGTTTGTTACATTTAACACAAGTATGACTTAGCTTGTTTATATTTAAAGCTAAAATGGTTTAGCTTTTATATTTAATGCTAGTATGACTTAGCTTTTACATATTTAACACTAGTATGATTTAGCTTGTTTTCGATAATGATAATATGACTTAGCTTGTTTCTATTTGCTTCTAGTATGACTTAGGTTGTTTACATTTAAGGGGAATATGGCTTAGCTTTTTATATTTAACGTTAGTATGACTTGGCGTGTTTATATTTAATGCTTGTTTGACTTAGCCTAATTAAATTTAATGTTAGTATGACAGCTTGTTTAAATATAACGTTAATGTGACTTAGCTTGTTTAAATTTAACACTTGGCTATTTTATATTTATTGCTAGTATACATTAGGTTGTTTATGAATAATAATTAAATGCTAGTTTGTGGATTACCCCTTTTCATAAAATGCTAGCTAATGAGTAAGCATTTCACTATAATGGTAAATTGTGCTAGTTTTTTGGCTAACCACCTTTACTATAATGCTAGTTAATGAGTACACTTTTGCCTCTTTTGCTAATTTGTAAGCTACCCTGTTTACTATAATGTTAGATGGTTAGTAAACTTTTTACCTAAATTAGTCAAATTATGAGCTACTCTGTTTACAATTATGCTAGTTTGTGAGTTAACTAATGCTAGTTCGTGGATGAGCCTAGCCTAGTACTAGCTTTTGGGTTAGCTGGTGTGAAATTAGCTAATTTCCAATACACGCTTTGGTTGGTTGATCAGTCCCTGAATGTCAATTGGTCTTCTATAGAGTACTCAGTGCACTATGTAACGATGAAGATTCTGTTTCTGGTTTGACTAAGAAATGTTTTGTGTGTGTGTGTGTGTGTGTGTAGAGACATTTCCTTAGGAATGACTTGAGGAACGTCAATGCTGTAAAGCCTTTTAGGACTCTAGCAGGACAGAAGGTCAATGAAATGTTCAGTGAGGCGTCCCCCTCTCTCTCTTTTTCTCTATCCGTCTTTCTATCTATCTGTTTTTTATTCCCCTATCCATGTCTCTCAGCCCTTTTCTCTCTGCTTATGAAGACATCTCTTCCTACAGACACAATGGCGGTCTGTATTCAGATATATTTTTTTATATAACTGTCTGAGCTTAGTCTAAGGGAGTGTCAATATGTGTGTGTGTGTGTACTGTTATGCCTTAGCTGTGGAAATGCATCTATGAATAATGTAAGCTACCTTATCTTTTAATGCGTCTCTCTCTCTCTCTCTCTCTCTCTCTCTCTCTCTTTCTCTCTAAAGTGAACTCAGAGACACAGCAGGGTTTGAACCTTTGTCAATTTTACATCGCCTTAAACGTGTGTTTTGATGCAAAGTTCAAAAAAGGGTCTATCAACTTTACATGACAAGACATTAACGTAAATGAGAAACTTTGGCCACACATGCCAAGCACATGTGTGTCTGTGTTTCTGTGTGTGTGTGTGTGTGTGTGTGTGTGTGTGTATTTCTTAATAATTCATACAGGTCTGAAGATGCTTGTGCTCAAGAAGAAGAAACTTCTATCTCCAAAGTGCGTCAATAAGGAATTTTACATTTACTCATCTTAAGCTTAAACTAGCGTTTGTCCAAGCCGCTGACCAAATTCTTAAAATTTTAACCAAAGTGTTCAGTACTGAATAAACAGACTAGTTCATTTATACCAGACTGATGCTAAAGCTTTCTGGTGCGCCCAGACCTCTAAGCTCTACCCTAAGCGTTAACCTCTAAGCTTCTGGGGGCAAATAAGATAGAAAGGCGCTTGTTTAATTATTTGTTTGTTTGAAGACATGAACACACCTAAAGGTTTCCTTTCTTTTTCCAGCCTGTGCTTGTCATTTCAATATAAATAACTTTGTTTATCTCTTCCATATTTTTCACTGAATATTTTACAGTGCGTAAAACAGCGCCACTGTAAATGTTATGTAGTAAATGTGTGGTGAAACATGGTATTGCACCCTTACTGTAGATTAACGTCATGCCTGAAGGGAAACCAGGCAGAATTGGTTTCCCTTGGTAAAAATAAATCAAGCAATAGATAAATAAATAAATAAATAAATAAATAAGGATTCACCAAGCGCATAAGACTATTGTCATACCTTTATCAACATGTGATCTGTTAAGACTTCCCAGGAAGTAAGCGTGAATTAGAATTTTCCTTTTGAAAAAAATCCATCCATCCATCCATCCATCCATTTCTCCATCCAAGAAACCGCTGTTGTCCAACCAGGGACCATGGCGGCCAATCAATTTATTCCCCCTTTTTTACAGCTGTGGTAGGACATTCACATGTGCACACACACTACATGTAATTTGTGATTAGTTGGCTTCCTCAAACTTTTTCCCCATGCCACACCATTGCTAATTACATGATGAAAACAGAGCCCTGAAGAACACCATATTTGACATTTTTGTTTATTTTTTACTACACAAACCTCAAAGCACCCAAACATGATGTACAAACCTGATCGTGGATACCTATTTAGCCTATTAAAAGCCTGTCTTTCAATATGTTACTTTAAAGTTAGTAACTGCTAATGTTAAAATAAGGGAATGGATTTAGATCATGAAATGTGACTATGGTAATCTAAAAATGAAAGACGCTGCTTTTAGTTGGTAGAAATTCCAAAACTAATGGAGAGAAACACAAAAATAAAAATAATTCTAAAGTAGCTAGCTTGGTAACGTTTGGTAAAATATTGTACACTATAATCGAAATGATTGTTCATACTGTACTGTATTTGCTGGTTGGTCAGGAAACCATTATGTGGTTCTTCCCATAAGCTCCATCCTTCTGAACTCAAAACGTATATATATATATGGCTGGAACTGCTGCTTATACTGTATGGGTGTGGCGTTCTTAATTTCCTTAAACCATGGTGGAAAATGGAATTGCACAGACAGAACTAAGGTGTGTGTGTGTGTTTCCTGTGTGAGAAAGAGGGAACACTGTTGTGTCCTGATGTAGCTTCATTTTAAAAGATTACCATTTAGAGTCTATTGTGTTTGGCCCATTTTTTCCCCACTTACTCAGCCACGGTGAAATGAAACTTTAGCACACAATGGAAGGAACCATTTTATACCGACACTTATTTGGACGCCCCACATTTGCTCTCTTAGAGGGAATAAACACATCCTGGCCTAGTTTTAAAAGAACACAATAATGATTTTCGCTGTAGTTGCCGTTGTTCAAAGGGGTTGGGTCAAGATTATCGACCGCCCTAGAAATCTGCACCAGGCTTAAAGATGTAGTGCAGATCAAATCTTTGTTCCACTCGCAAGATTTAGAGGTACCGTATCACGATTAAGTGTTAGCGTTCGTCTTGGAATAAAATACGAGGAGTTTGTGTGTGCTGGAGATATCCGTACCAAATGAGTCACTCCGCTGTGTTAGAACCCTCGATCAAAGAATTTTACGAGGCAATATAGGGAAAAGTTCAGGCGGGAATTTATTTTCAACTCCCACAGAGACACGCAAACAAAACAACAACAAGGCGCTATTTTCCGCTCTGCCCATGGGCTGCGAGGAATAAAAGCGACTAAAAGGTTTAACAAACCCACGATTTCTAACCTTCACCTGTCACTCGAACCTGGAACCCCCCTGACACTGCGATTGTGTAAAAGACTTATATGTGAGAGTTGATGATACAAGATCATCTCCGTTTTTGAAACAAGAACTCACACAAGTTTGTTTCTTTAATATGTAAAGCATGAAATATATTTTCTTTTTTCCTAAAAGGTTTGTGTGTGTGTGTGAGGGAGAGAAAGAGAGATTTCTGTTTCTCCTTGTTCTCATTTATGCCTTCCAGCATGAGTATGTTTATTATTATTATTATTATTATTATTATTATTATCATTATTATTATCAATTAATTAATAATATGATCAACCCACCCTTCCAAGTATAATTATAACAAAACGATGAGAGCCAAGGTAGGTGAATCACACACACACACACACACACACACACTCATTTCTCTCTCATGGTCTCTCACTTCCCCTTTCTTCATCACCTGTTATCATTTCTGAGTCATTACTCCTGTTATTTTTTCCTTCTCTTTCCAGAACAATCTCCATCCAAAAAAACAAACTATACAGTCACATGTATGGGGACACCTGAACATCTTTCCCAGGCCGTTTCCCTTAACTAAGCTCAACACATACTATTCCAAGAAAGAAAAAACCCCAAAAAGACATTTATGCATCATGCAGAAAGCAAGCTCCATGAAGACACTGCTCTGCCAAGTTGTGGTAGCGAGTCAAGTTTCCTGGGCTGACCCCTGACCTTTAGAACAAATTGGAACACTTTCTGAACCTTGCGTGATAGGATAGGGCATGTAGCCATGCCATGACGTGTCCAGGATCTGCAAACTGGCGAGGCCCAGCTGGCAGCTCGCAGCCATCTGGAGCATTTGTTCTGGTCATCCTGCTCCCAGAAGGTCCCCTCTTTATTCACACTATAGGCACCTGGACTCCTTTAGACCTGACCCTAAGTAGACGCCATCCAGAGCCGGTGTCGATCATCATTTGGATCCCGTTAGAGAGTCTAGCTGATCAGAGCATGCACATAAAGCAATCCAGTATATTCCAGCCTGCCGCTATGAGGCTCTGTGAAAGGTCAGAGATAACAAAACGTGACAGCTTTACCACCAGACAGGCGGTCCCTGTCGCTTTTGAGACAGTGTGGTGAGGTGGATTGAGACCATGATGCTCAAAATGAGGTGAGGTTGTCTAGTCGAACAGACTGTGGTCTGTTTGTCAGGAAGTCCAGGTTCCAGTTACAGCGTGGTGTTCTGATGCCAAGCTGTTAGCTTCAAGACTAGCTTAGAAGGGCTGACCGTATTGAAATTTAAGCTAAAATAGAAGAATAAAATCCTGGCATATGTGTTGGGGTTCTCCAGGTGAGTCAGGGCAGAATGGAGCAACGTGGAATTGGTATCCTGTGTGGTATCCAGAGCAGGTGGCAGACAGGCTTTAAGGTGGGTGAGGACCAGTCTTTCAAAGCGCTTGGCGATGACATGGGTAAGTGCGATGGGATGAAAGTCACTGAGCGCTGTTGCTAGTGGAGTGCTTTGGCACTGGCTCAATGGTAGCAGACTTAAAGCAAGCAGGGACAGTTGCAGAGGCTAAGATCCCCTTCCTCAGATTGGCTCTGGCGGCGTTGTAGGTCTCCCGGTCTTCAGACCAGAAAGCTGCATCGTATGTTTTAAGCAGAAGGTGGACATTCTGAATAGGGAACACTATGATGTTAGTGTTTCTTCTTGTGGTTTCCCAATCCACAGACCTGTTAATGTGATCCAGAACAGAGCTGTATAGGTGTTGATGCTAGTGTCAGAGTCAGTGGTGCCCTGAGAACTGTTGCTGGAGAGCAGCTTCAGCCGCATCCAGCCAGACTTTAACAGTCCTAATTGTAGGTTTCACACATTTGATGATTGGAGAGAGGTCTATGTGTATACGAAGGTTAGATGCTGTTGGAATTTTGTACAGATCCTACAGTATTTAAAAGCTTCATCATGATGCACAGTCTGTAGATTGTCAGCACTGAGTTCAGTCATGGTTGTCCTAGGCCTTAGCATCCTAGAAAAACCTTGGAAGCACTGGTCGATGTGTGTTTAGCCTTAGCTTAGTCTGAGGTCGTCCACGTTTTTACTCGTCTTTGTGCTCGTGCCGGCCTCTTCCATTTAGGACGAAGGGCTCACTCTTACATGCTCCGGTGGTTACTGGTCGAAGTTGAAAGTGTAGTCATGTAGTTGTGTTGATATGATTCATATCCAAAAGTGACAGTCTGTTGTAGGTTATTGCGTGAGCACACAGGAGAATATTGCTTAAATATGCACGTATACAGCAAATCTGAAGACATCCTGAGGATGGTCTCATGGACTCAGCTTTATTGCTGGCCTAATCACTTTAAAGGACATCCACCCCCCAAGTGTGATGATGTAATAGAGGAGTCCCATAGTTATGGAACACCTATATATGAAACAGCACATGAAGGTGTAATTAAGGCTTGTATTGATGAGCTCTTCCAGGGACATCCAGGGACCAGACCATCAGAGAAATAATCGCTCAATCGATTGATCGCCTTACCCTTAGCCTTTAATCCATGTTTGTAAAATGAGTAATGTGAATGTGATGACAACATATAACACAGAACAATGGAACTGACAAGCTTTTATGTGCTTATGCAAGGAATCTACAAGTGTATACACACACACACACACACACACACAGACACACACATACATACACAGCCCTCTGGAGGCCCATCTCTTCTTCCCACCTGGGTGGTTGAAGACATACTGCAGCCGAGCACCTGCTGTCACACACACACACACACACATCTCTGTGTGAGTCAGAAACAGACCATGTATGCTCGCATTCCCTCGTGCATGATTACACACACACACACACACATTCAGTGTATGGAACGTAATTCCTCACGACAGGTCGTCTCGCATCGCTTGCCTTTCTTCCCCAAGTTATCGACCCACTCTTCGTCTCCACTCACACTCCATCTCTCTCTCTCTCTCCGAGGTTGAGTGCAAAAGTTTACACCTCCTCATCAGATTTCAAAGGAAACCCTCCTAAACTTTTGCGTCTTCCCGTAACAACAGATCAAGGCTATATGAGTGTCCCCCTGCTGTCATGTCCACTTGTACCCCCCCCCCCCTCTCCTGCTTCTTATCATC